>NC_060282.1:68977562-69167049 GCF_021613505.1 Equus quagga | reverse complement strand
AACATAGAAAAAAGGTATAAACTGTTTGGAGGTGAGATGACCAATTTTAGAGTAGCACAAAAACAGCTTTCTAAAAGTAGAACTGATCCAGCTGCGGAAGAGTCTGTCACTGCCCTGAGAGGCAGGACTTGGTATGGAAGAGCTTTTTCCAGGGTACCATGATTATCAATATAAGTTAATACTCTTGGAGTGATGTCAGCATCATGGCAGTGTGAGATGTTCCCTTAGTCTCTCCCCTTCAATCTACAACTAGTAAAACATCCATAACTCAACAAAGGTTCTTCTGCCTAACATCCCAAGATGCCTGAAAGATCCACACATTTGTACAGATGAAAGTGAGTGGACTGGAACCCAGGCGAGGCAGAACCAGGGGAACAGTGGAGGCAGTGTTCGTGATCCTGGCCCCTGGCCACAACAGCTGAGCCCACAACCCTGGGAATCTGGCAGCAGCAGCAGAGGTGGAGGTGCACATGACTCCAACCTCTTGGCCACAGTGGTGTCTGTGGTGGAAGGGCCCATGACTCCAACCTCCCCTGCCCAAGCCAGTGGCTCCCATGAACCTGACAACCCTGGATGTGGCAGTGGTGCACACAACCCTGGCTCTCCCCCTACCATCTCCTCCCCTGACTGTGGCAGTAGTGCCTACAAATGAGGCAACCCTGGACTCAGTGGAGACACCTGCCATCTTCGTGCCCAGAGCAGTGATGCCGGCAACTGTGGTGACACCAACAGCAGTAAGGCACCAGCAACCTCAAAGGCACAAGTAGTGATGAGGAGGGCACTGGTGACACCACTGGCAGAAGTGGTGGAGAGTGTAAAACACCAATTCTTAAATATAGCCAAAGGCAGTTCAGGTAAAAGAAACCAAAAACTGGTATTACAGCTTCACTTTCTGAAAAATAAAAGAAAGCCCTCTAATTACCAGCTTATTGAATTATTAGATTTAAGGTAAACAAAGCTTTACCTAAACAAGAAAGGTCTTCTCTACTTCAAATGCACCTACAGAGGAACAACTCAGTAAGTACCATGAAAACCACAGTAATACAGTATCACAAGAAGAAAATGACAGTTCTTCAGAAACTAAACTTAAAATCACAAGAGACGGTGATCTAATGGATAGAGAATTCAAAATAGCTGTCATCAAGCTATTCAATGAACTACAAGAAAACTCAGGAAAGCAGCTGAAGGAGCCCACGGATAAAATTAAAAAACAGAAGAAATGCTTTACCAAAGACATTAAAACTCTGAAAAACAAGCAAACAGAAATTCTGGAGCTGAAGAACTCAGTAAATGAGATGAAGAATAAAGCAGAAAGCATGGGAAATAGAGCAGACCATATGGAAGAGAAAATTAAGGACATCAAAGATAGAAATCTAGAAATGATTCAGGTGGAAGAAGAAAATAAAAGAGGAAAATAACTAAGATTTTTAAAAGTGAGGAAACTCTACAAGAAATATCTGACTTAGAAAAGGAAATAGAAGGATAATGGGTATGCCAAAAGCAGAAGAGAGAGAGAAGGGAGGAGAGAACTTAGTTAAAGAAATAAAAGTTGAGAACTTCTCAAACCTCCAGAAGGAATTGGATATACAAGTCCACAAAGCTTATAGAACATCTTATCATCTCAATGCAAAAAGACCTTCTCCAAGACACGTTATATTAAAACTGTCAAAAGTCAATTATAACAAAAAAATTTTGAAGACTGTCAGGGGAAAAAAGATAGTAACCCACAAAGGAACCCCCATTAGGCCATCAGCAGATTTCACAGAAACTCTGCAGGCCAGGATAAAGTGGAATGACATATTCAAAATATTGAAAGATAAAAACTGTCAGCCAAGAATACTCTATCTAGCAAAGCTATCCTTCAGATATGAAGGAGAAATAAAGGCTTTCCCAGACAAACAAAATCTGAGGGAACTCATCACTCCTACACCTGTCTTACAAGAAATGTTGAAAGGAACTCTTCTACCTGAAACAAAAACTCAAAAGTACACAAAACTCTGAATAAGGCAACAAATAGACAGACGGAATTAGAAACTTGCAACTCTAAATCAGAATAGGTTGTTAAACAATTGTAGCATAAGAGTTATAAGGAAAAAAAGCAGCAAAAATAACTATAGCTACTTCAATTTGGTAAGAAACTCACAACATAAAAAGGGGTAATTTGTGACAATAAAAATATAAAAGATGGAACCTGTAAAGGCAAATGGGGATAAGATGCTGTCAGCAGAAAAAGGACTGTTTTATCTATGAGACATTTTATGTCAACCTTATGGTAACCGCAAAACAAAAACCTAGAGCAGAGACACAAAACATTATAAAAAGAGGAAATGGAGACAAACATCATAGAAAACCACCAAACTAAAGTGGCACACAGAAACATGAGGTAAAAGAAACAATGAAGATATAGAGCAACCAGAAAACAAAAGATAAAATGGTAGTACTAGGTCCTCATATGTCAATAGTCACCCTAAATCTAAATGGATTGATTTCACCAATCAAAAGACACAGAGTGGCTGGATGGATTAAAAAACAAGACCTGACTGTATGTGGCCTCCAGGAGACTCATCTCAACTGTAAAGACAAGCATAGTTTCAGAGTGAAGGGATGAAAGATGACATTCCAAGCAAATTGTAGCCAGAAGAAAGCAGGTGTCATGATACTAATGTCAGACAAAATAAACTTCAAGCCAAAAAGTAATGAGACAAAGATGGACATTATATAAAGATAAAGGGGAAATCTATCAAGAAAACACAACATTTAATAAAATATATGTACCTAACATAGAAGCACCAAAATATATGAAGGAATTATTAACATATCTAAAGTGAGAAAGTGACAGCAACACAATCATACTGGCGGATTTTAATGCCCCACATACATCAATGGCTAGATTATCTAGACACAGAGTCAACAAGGAAATATTGGCCTTAAATGAAACATTAGACCAGACATAGTTAACAGATATGTACAGAAGATTCCATCCAAAAGCAGAAAAGTACACAATCTTCTCAAGTGCACATGGAACAGTCTCAAGGATAAACCATATATGGGGACACATAACAAATCTCTATAAACTTAAGAAGATTGAAATCATATCAAGCATCACTTCTGGCCACAATGGTATGAAACTAGAAATCAACTACAAGAAGAAAGCTGGAAAAGTCATAAATATGTGAAGACTAAATAACATGCTATTGAACAACTATTGGGTCAATGCAGAAATCAAAGGAGAAATTTTTAAAAACCTGAAAACAAATGAAAATGAAAACATAACCTACAAAACTTACAGGATGCAGCAAAAGCAGTACTGAGGGAAGTTTATAGCAATATAGGCCTACCTCAACAAACAAGAAAAGTCTCAAATAAACAATCTAACTTTATACCTAAAGGAACTAGAAAAAGAAGAAAAAGCAAAGCCCAAAGTCGGCAGAAGGAAGGCAATAATAAAAACCAGTGGGGAAATAAATGAAATAGAGACAAAAAGAAAACAGAAAAAAAATCAATGAAACTAAGAGCTGTTTTTTTTGAAAAGATGAACAAAATTGGCAAACCTTTAGCTAGACTCACTAAGAAAAAAAGAGACAAGGCTCAAGTAAATAAAATCAAGAACAAAAGAGGAGTAGTTACAATGAATAGCACAGAAATACAGAGGATTATAAGAGACTACTATGAACAGCTATACACCCACAAATTGGACAACCTAGAAGAAAGGGATAAATTTTTAGAATCATACAAACTTCCAAAACTGAATCAAGAAGACAGAAAATCTGAATAGACTGATCACTAGTAAGGAGATAGAAACAGTAATCAAAAACCTCTCAATAGGGTCAGCCCTGGTGGCCTAGTGTTTAAGTTCAGCACGCTCCACTTCAGTGGCCTGGGTTCGGTTCCCAGGCGCAGACCTATTCCACTCTTCTGTCAGTGGCCATGCTGTGGCAGCAGCTCACAGACAAAAAGAGGAAGATTGGCAATAGATGTTATCTCAGGGAAAATCTTCCTCAGCAAAAAACAAAACAAAAACAAAAATCTTCCAACAAGCAAAAGTCGAGGACCAGACGGCTTCACTGGTGAATTCTACCAAACATTCAAAGAATGTTGTCTTATCTTTTTCAAACTCTTTCAAAAAATTAAAGAGAAAGGAGTACTTCCTAACTCGTTTTATGAGGCCAACATTACCCTGATACCAAACCAGACAGGATAACACAAAAAAAGAAAACTGCAGGCCAATATCTTTGATGAACATAGATGCAAAAATCTTCAAAAAAAAATTTTAGCTAACCAAATACAACACTACACTACAAAGATCATGTGCCATGATTGAGTGAGATTTATTCCATGGATGCAAGTATGGCTCAACATCCATAAATCAGTCAACATGATACACCACATTAACAAAACGAAGGATAATATCATATGATCACCTCAATAGATACAGAAAAAGCATCTGAAAAAATTCAATAATTGCAAAGATTCGACATCCATTTATGATAGAAACTCTCAATGAGTATAGAAGGAACATACCTCAACATAATAAAGGCACATCTTACTCAATGGTAAAACATTGAAAGCTACCCCTCTAAGATCAGGAATAAGACAAGGATGCCCATTCTTGCCACTTTTATTCAACATAGCATTGGAAGTCCTAGCCAGAGAAATTAGACAAGAAAAAGAAATAAAAGTTATTCAAATTGGAAAGGAAGAAGTAAAATTGTCAGTATTTGTGGATTACATGATTTTATATATAGAAAATCTTCAAGATTCCACCAAAAAACTATTAGAAATAAAAAACCAATACAAACAAAATCAATAAACAAAAATATATTATGTTTCTATACATTAACAATGAACTAGCAGAAAGAGAAATTAAGAAAACAGCCCCATTTACAATCACAAGAAAAATAATAAAATACCTAGGAACAAATTCAACCGAGGGGGTGAAAGATTTGTGCACTGAAAACTATAAGACATTCTTGAAAAAAATTGAAGGCACAAAGAAATGGAAAGATATTCTGTGCTCCTAGATTGGAAGAATTAAAATTGTTAAAATGTCCATACTACCTAAAGCAACCTACAGAATCAATGCAATCCCTATCAAAATCTCAATACATTTTTCACAGAAATAGGATAAAAAAATCCTAAAATTTGCATGAAACCACAAAAGACCCCAAATAACCAAAGCAATCCTGAGAGAAAAGAATAAAGCTGGGAGAATCACACTCCCAGGTTTCAAATTATACTGCAAAGTTGTAGTAATCAAAACAGGGTGGTACTGGCACAAAAACAGACACACAGATCAATGGAACAGAACTGAGAGCTCAGAAATAAACTCACACACATATGGCCAACTAATATACAACAAAGAAGCCAAGAACATACAATGAAAGAAGGAAAGTCACTTCAATAAATGGTGTTGGGAAAACTGGACAGCCACATGAAAAAGAATGAGAGGAGACCACTATCCTATACTATACGCAAAAGTTTACTCAAAATGGAATAAAGACTTGAATGTAAAATCTGAAACCATAAAACACCTGGAAGAAAACATAGGCAGTACACTCGTTGACATCTGTCTTAGCAGTATCTTTGTGAATCTGTCTCCTCAGCAAGGGAAACAAAAGCAAACATAAAGAAATGGGACTACTTCAAACTAAAAAGCTTTGGCACAGCAAAGGGAACCACCGACGAAATGAAAAGACAACCTAACAATTGGGAGAAGATATTTGCAGATCATATATCTGACAAAGGGTTAATATCCAAAATACACAAAGAACACATGCAACTGAGCAACAAAGAAACAAGCAACCTGATTAAAAAATGGGGAGAGGATCTGCATAGACTTTTTTCCAAAGAAGATGTACAGATGGCCAACAGACACATGAAAAGATGTTCAATATCACTAATTATTAGGGAAACGCAAATCAAAACTACACTGAGATATCACCTCATACCCATCAGAATGGCTATTATTAAAAAGACAAGAAATAACAAGTGTTGGAGAAGATGTGGAGAAAAGGGAACCTTTGAACATTGCTGGTGGGAGTGCAAAGTGGTGCAGCCACTATGGAAAACAGTATGGAGATTTCTCAGACAATTTAGAACTACCATATGACCCAGCTATTCCACTTTTGGGTATTTATCTGAAGAAAATGAAAACATTAATTCAAAAAGATATATGCACCTCTATGTTCATTGCAGCATTATTTACAATAGCCAAGACATGGAAAAAACCTAATTGTGCAACGATGGATGAATGGATAAAAAAGATGTGGTATATAAACAATGGAATACTACTCAGACATAAAAAAGATGAAATTCGCCATTTGCGACAATATGGATGGACTTTCAGTGTATTATGTTAAGCAAAAGAAGTCAGGTGGAGAAAGATAAAAACCATATGATTTCACTCATATATGGAATGTTAAAAACACAAAATAAATGAACAAACAAAACAGACACATAGATACAGAGAACAGATTGGTGGTTACCAGAGTGGAAGGAGTATAAAGGGATGGCGAAATGGCTAAAGAGGGCCAATTGCATGGCGACGGATGGAAACTGGATTTTGAGGGTGAGCACACTGTAGTGTATACAGAAGTTGAACTATAATGTTGTACATACAAAACTTATATAAAGTTATAGACTGATGTTAGCCCAATACAAAATAAATAAATAAAAGTAAAATTGTACCTTCACATTTAATGATGGCTCTAGGTAGAGAAAAAGTAGCGTAAGAGAATTTTCTTTTGAGGGCCTATGGCTTATTTCGTGTGTGTGTGGTGGGGGGGAGATCAGTTCCTGGAATTTAAAATTTGACGTTTGAGGGGCCAGCCTGGTGGTGTAGTGGTTAAGTCTGTGTGTTTCATTTCAGTGGCCCGGGATTCATGGGTTCAGATCCCGGGTGTGAACCTACACACCGCTCATCAAGCCATGCTGTGGTGGCGACCCACATACAAAATAGAGGAAGACTGGCATAGATGTTAGCTCAGCAACAATCTTCCTCAAGAAAAAGAGGAAGATTGGCAACAGACGTTAGCTCAGAGCCAATCTTCCACACCAAAAATTAAAAAAAAAAATTGACATTTGAAAATGATTATAAAGTTACAGTTATACCAGAGGAATAAATTCCAGAGATTTTCTGTATAACATAGTGGCTATAGTTAATAATAAGGTATTATAATATAATATTATAAAAATTATAATAATAAAGTATTGTGTATTTAAAAATTTTTTAAGAGGGGTAGATCTAATATTAAGTGTTCTTACCACCAAAAACAAAACAAAACAGAAAAGCCCCAACAAAGGGGCACAGGGAAGCTTTTGGAGATGATGGATGTGTTTATTACCTAGACCGTGGTGACAGTAATGCAAGCATATACATACATCTAAATTCACCAAACTGTATACATTAATTACGTGCAGTTTTTTGTATACCAATTTTACCCCAGTAAAGCTGGGGAAAAAATGAGAAAAAAATATTTTTTAAAATCCATTTCAAGATGAAACAGAAGAGAATTTTAAATGATACACATTACACAAAATATCCAATCTCATCATAGGTATTATCTGTCGGTGCTAATATGTGTCAGACACTAGTAACTGCTTAAGCCACAGGTCAGTTATATGAGGTACACAGGCAAATTACTTAAACTATCTCTACCTCAGTTTCCCAATTTGTAATCGAACAGTAATAGAACTTACCTCATTAAGTTGTTTTGAGGTTGAAATGAGGATAAAACCTTGACATGGTGCCTGTCACACAGGAAATGGTCAACAAACAGGGACAATTGCTATCATCATAATTTCCCTTTTAATGGAAGGCAATCGAGGCTTCGAGATATTAAGGTCACAGACAGACTCAGACCTGCCTGACTCCGGAGCATATGCTCTTAACCACTAAGCTATACTGTCTCCCTATTGTCCATGAAAATATATCAGTCCAGAAATTTTCCTTTTTTATCTCCTAGTTAATGTTTTCTGGATCTTATTCGCACAGAATCAAGAAAATCTCTTTTGGTCATATTTCCAAGAACATGTGTTTCTTTCTTCTGTCTCCTTGTTCCAAAGGTAAATATTGTATAACTGGTGAGTCCCTATAATTATTTTACCCAAATAGGATTCTATGGAATCTGAAAATATTTCCAGGTAAATGCTCAGGTCCACATTTTAAGGTTGTGCCGTGGAGGTCGTGTTCTGCACCAGTGCAGATTTCAGTGAAATGGACCATGCAATTTTATAATCATGTGTATATCTGATTTACCTGAAACTTCATTTAGTTTCTGTGGAAGCAGCAACTAACATCTGGCTTTACTTTGAAAGTCCACAAAAGGGTCTTGTTTGTGAGTCCACCAAATAACGTCATCCTAGCCATAACCATGCATACAAGAGGAAACTTCAGAGCGTCCCTCCCCGGAAAGTCTGAGAGGCTCTAATATTCACTTTGTGAAGACGCCTTCAGAGAAGGAGGTACAACTCTTCCAGTTTGGAAAAGAAATGTCGACATGAGAAAGGCACAGCGTTTTGACTACATCCTCGATTTGCTCTAGTGATCGCAGTTCTCCACTGGGTTTGAGAACAGGGTTGGTATTTTATTGTTTGCTTCCATGTGGTTCTGGCTGCTATGGGAACCACCACTTTGGTGTTCCAATGGTCAGCACGTCTGACTCACTTTGGGGAAAGGTACAGTAACACTGTGGCACACTTTCAGGAAAAAGCATGGAAAGCAAAACAGAATCAATGACCCCCTTGAAATAAAAGGAGACTGTCTGACATCCAAATCAGGCTAAACCTGAGGGTCTGGCTTGGCAGTGCACAAAAGAAGCTCAAAGATGGTGTGTCTGGGAGTCTGCACTCTCCTTTGAGTGGTAGTTTCTCTATTCACACCACCAACCCCTTAACTACATTTTTAAACATGTAATATCACAGGACATGACCCTACACCAGAATTCTCAACATTTAACTTATGTCATCAGCACTGCATCTAGAAAATAGCTGAGAAAAGAACATGGATTATTCTATAATAGATTCAACTAAATTCCTTCCAGGGAGCTCAGCAGCGGCTCTTTTGTGGCCGGGCACCCTAGCTTGTCTCCAGTATTGGCTCCCACCCTAGCTCAACCTTGGACCTCTCTGGGAACAACACACCAGCCATTACATCGGTTTTTCCAGAAGACCTGGGAGAAGATTTGTTTCTTCTCAATCCCTTTCTTATAGCATCACTGCCTATCCAAGTCACTGTAAACACAATTCTTTAATATGATCTCTCCCATTTTTCAATGATAGGGAAAAAAACTGATTTCTGACATACTGTTAAAATTTCCTGGTCTCATGAGCAACATTATTCCATGAAAAGAGAAAATGTAGAGACAAGATTTGCAAAGACTTTATTATATAAGGGTAAAAGAGAAGAGTAGACGAAATAGAATATATCAGTACAAAGATGGTCTATTGACAAAGAGAAAAATAGAAATGGCTTTTAAATATATCAGTCAGAAAACTCAGACTGCCACTACACTGTGTCAAGTTAGTCTTGGGTTATAAATTAACCTCTTAAAGAGTGTCAGTTAAGACCTTTTTAGCCACCAGGGGACCCAAGGTAGCAAACCAGGCCCTTTTTGAAGCCATCTGGTAGCAAATAAGAGTCTAAGCCAGTGACATTTCAAGAACCAAGAAAGTGGTTCCAAGAGGAAGTTGTCCCAATAAATGAGCAGAAATGGAGAAGTCATTACTGAAGTCTGAGAGAATGAACGCCTTTTTAAATCCATGTTTAACTAGAAAGTCTGGCCCAGTTGAACACTGAGGGAATCAGAGAACATTTGTATCAATAGACACCTGCAAACAGTCACAGGATGCTTGGAGATGTCTTTCTAACAGAAGCGATTCACAGAAATGGCTGAACGACCTCCATTTATTTCTTTATTAATTTTGGACAACTTGGAAGCCTCCACAAAAGACTGAGTAAAAATAAGTATGGTCTCAAAATCTAAACAACGGTTTGAATGGTTTTCCAATATGTCAAAACCTCATATTTCCATTTATTCATGTATGAATTGGGCAATGTACAGGGTTCACAGATGTCTGTTGGTTTTTTGACAGAGTAAAGGAGTTTTCTTTCTAACTTTGGGTGAAAATTCAAAAATAAAACTGATCAAGAAATTTTAAAAGAAGAGATCCCTGTCTAATATGGGGTTCCTTACTTCCTCTCAAGAGTTTTTAATTTGCCTGTTCCACTTTCCACAGAGAATGTTGGAAAGGCTCCATACCCTTCTCAAGAGTCCTTCCCCTCACTCATCCTTTATGATGTCAGTTTTTCCAGGAGCCATTTCCTTGGCTTGGAATTCTCTTCCTCTGAGGCCCACCTGCCAAACTTCTTCCTATCTCTCAAGACTCAGGGAGCCAGTTCCTATACATGTGAAGGAGTAGACTGAGAAGAGGACGCAGTGTGACCCAAGAGACATCACAAGAACACTCTGATCTCAGGCTTCTACAGCTGCAGGGGCTTGGTTCTTTTGATTTATAAGTCTCCCTGCTTCTCTACACAAATGCGAAAGAAGGGCACGATTTCCAACCTCACATCCAGGCCTTGAAAAGCTACACCGTAATAAGTGTTTACTGTATTTAATACTTCCCAAATATGACAGCTGTCGTCCCCTATGGAGACAGACTTGGAGTTTGGGATGATTTACAAAGCGGGCTGGACAAATTCCCATGTTATCAGGCCCCCAGAAAGTTTTTTCCAAATGGAACAGATAACAGCCACTGCTGCTTCTCCACATTGAGAAGATTCAAGAAGACCAGGTCATCTAAAGTTTTATCTATTTTGCTTGAGTCTTGTTCAAAAAGATGTTAAAAGAGAAGAGATGGATTATATGCACGTAAGTAAATGAGCACACGCTGTGGAAAACAGTTTGGGGTTCCTCAAAAGGTTAGACTTAGACTTCCTGTATGACCTGGCACTTCCACTCCTAGGTTGATACCCAGAAGAACTGCAAACAGGTATTCAAATACTTCCACACAAATATTCATGGCAGCACTATTCACAATAGCTAGAAGGTGGAAACCACCTAAACGTTCATCGAAGGATGCATAGATAAACAACTGTGGTATATCAATGTAGTGGAATATTATTCAACAATAAAGAGGAAGGAAGTAAAAAGCATGCTGCAGCATGGATGAACCTTGAAAACATTATATGGAATGGAAGGAGCCAGGAACGAAAGGTCACATAATGTGTGACTCCATTTACACAAAACATCTAAAATAAGCAAATCCATAGAGACAACAAGAAAATTAGTAGTTGCTCAGGGCCCAGCAGGAGGGCAGATTGGGGAGTGACTCCTTAACAAGTATGGCATTTCTTTTGGGGTGATAATGTTTTGGAACTAGATAGAGGGGATGGTTGCACAGCATTGTGAATATGTTAAAAGGCACTGATTTGCACACTGTAAAATGGTTAATTTTCTGTTATGTTAATTTCACCTCAATTACAACACATGAATACACACACAGAGACTCCTAAATACTTCAGGCTTACAGAGGCCTTAAACCACAGAGGACCAGCACAAGTGCATGGTGCTACCGCAGCCCCAAGGACCTTCTTCTATTTCAATTCACTGCCAAGACACAGAACTGCAAAAGGCATCTCCAAATTGAACTTGCAGTAACTCTGTTTTTGAATCCTATCTTTGATGGACCCCTGGGCTTTTTCTTTTTGTTGCTCTGAAGGAAAGTGTCTTAGACGGCCCATATAACCTATAATTATTTTTCAATAATCTCTGGGCAATTTCTCACGCAGCCTAAGTGAGAAAGAGGATTTTCAAAATGGAAAACGATGTAAGGAAAAGTACTCTCAGAGCTTCCAACAGCTTTATTTAAATCAAGGTTGGTTCTCTTTGAGTTTGGATTGTTTCTCTCATCCCAATTTTCATTACAGGAAACTATTTGAGGCCAGCCTTCAAATCTAGTCTTTGGCTGTGTTTCTCTTGGTTTAGTTAACAAAATAGAACAGTTTAACCTCCATTTTTTTTCATTTAATAATTTTGCAGTCCTTCCGTGGAGGCAAATATATTCATCTCTGCTGAAATTTCGCACTATTTTTCTAACAGAGAGAGTTTTAAATAGCCTGTAATTCCCATCAAAATATCCTTCACAAATAAATTCATCTGCAAATAAATTTAAACTGACTTTAGCCCATCAGAGAGCTTACGTGGATCCACAGTTCCCTGACAGGTTCCTCTGGGCTAAACAATAGAAATTAAACTGTAGTTGGCAAGGACTAGGGGGTGAGCCACCCCTCAAGGTCACTGTGAAGAACATTACTGGCTTTGAGCTTCAAGGAATTAAAAGGCTTCCTTCCTGACAAGAGTGGATGTGGCGGAGGTGTCATTCAGGAAGACGATAGGGTTACCAGCCTGGAGGTAAAAAAGTCATTTGAAGCAGAGTGTCTTTGTGTGGGACCTGATGTTTGGAGAAGGTCAGGCTAAGGGCTACAGAATGACATGTCAACTTCCGGCCCAAAGGGCTTCCTTTCATGCCATTTGAAATCCAACGACTTGTAAGCTTGCAAAGGTTGGGTCCCTTTGCTGCAGAGTTTCTCATCATAGCAGCTTTTCCTGTTCTTTCAGGATGATGTAGCTGTCACCTATAAGTAAAAACAAGAGCCTTTCATTGTACCCAAACACATTGACAAGACAGTAATTAAGCCTTTGCTGTTGACATAATTTTGGCCCATCAAATAAAAAATCATACCAGTTAGGCTCAAAAATCACTTTAAAAAGTCAAATCTCCATGTAATGCAAGCCAAAGATCAACATTATTCTCACTCTGATTTAGTATGCAAAGAGATTTAGCAGCATTTGCAAAGAAATACGAGCCCAATCATGCAGTGTGTCCTCTGCATAATTTCTAATATCGCCACTTTGTCTATGGGCACATTGAACTCTCTATAATGCCCAGTTCTCCACTGGAGCTGGCTGGATTCCCAGAATGCAGAGCTGCTTATCATGGGGAAAACTGCGGAAAGGTGTTTCCATCTACAAGCACAATCAGCCTCGTGACACAGTAGTAAATCTGTTAAAGTCAAATTTTTCATTGCAACGAAATGTAAAACTTCTTAAAAAACTGCAAGCCTAGGATCACGCTATTATGAATGAGGTGCTTGTAACATCCTTTCTCTGGCCACATTACAATATGTTATGGAGGCAACCTAACCTTGCTATTTTAATATTAATACTAAGATACGCCAAATATAATGTTCACCAGGAGAGGCAAAGTATTTGAGCTGCTTAACAGAGGAAACAATAAACCTAAATTCACCTTTTATAAACACTGTCACATACTTCAACTCACTTGGTTCCCATGACAGCCCTGTAGGATAAATAGGACGTATTTTCCTTGACCTCATCTCATAGATGATGAATCTGAAGCTCCATGGGATGAGCGATGTCCCTGGCAGCGAGCCACACCACACCCAGCGCCGTGTCGTCTTCACCGCAGTAGTTCTGAATCAAGAGCCGCATCCTTAGCAGAAGGTACTGAGGAAGCACGGTGGCAGAAAACTGCTACCTTTGATGGGCCTGTTGAGGAGCTTTTCAAGTTCATGTTTTTTCCTGAAAGAGGAGGGTGTCTTACTCCTCCTCTCTCCCCTTTCACAATCAGTGTTATGCAGTTTGCTTTCATGTTAATTAATGATACCTGGAAATGCTTTGAGAATAATGTTATGTTTTAGAAGTTCTCAGTGCGGTTTCTGCTGACATAATGAGAATGTGTGTGGTGGGAGGCCTCTCGGTTTGCTTTGTTCATTCATTTTAACCCATAGGAGAAGATGAGGGGACTGTCTCAGTCGGAGGTAGGGCATTGAGTGCCTGTCCCAGCCCATGGGATCCTGGATGTTCTGGAGAAACTGGGCAAAGAAGGTGAAGAGCATCACATCAATATGTTTCCGACTGTCAACTCCGAAGTTCTGGTGTGACCCGGCACTGGCTGAATGAGGAGGCGGAAATATGGGGATGCCAGAAACTGAGGGTTGAGACCAGGTGGTAGGAAACCTGGCACATGCCTGTTTCATCACAAAAGGCCCGGGACTGGGAGCTAAAACTTCGGTTATAGTTGCAGAGCCACCAGCTACTCATCGCCTGTGACTCTGGGCAGGTCACTCCTCCTTTTCCTGGCCCTACACGTCCTCCTCTTTACACAACAGGGTTGTACAACGCCTGAGTTTCCTCAACTTCCGTCATTTACAAACCACATATACAATTGTGCTCCTTTATTTAACATACAACCTGTACAATTATTTATTTAATATTGCTTAATATTTTCCTCTCAATCTACTTACTATTTTACTGATATTTTTATTTTAATTTTGAAATTATATTGAAGTTTAGTATATATATAGAAAGTACATATGCAGAAAGATGTACAAATAGTAATTATATGCTAGATGAACTGTTACAAATGGAACACACCCATGCCACTGGATCACGAAGCAGAATATCACCAGCACCCCAGAAGATCCTTCATGCCCCTGGCAGTCATGACTCCATAAGGTAACTACTATCTTGACTTCTAAATGACTGAATTGGTTTTGCCTGTTTTTGAGCTTCCTGTAGATGGAACCACATAGTACGCAGTCTTTTTTTGTCTGGGTTCTTTCACTCAATACTTTGTTTGTGAGATTCATCTACATTGTTGTAGTCTTGGTCCATTCTTCCTATTGCTGTATAAATCCCATTGTGTGAGCATACATGGCGTATCTGTGGATGGGCATTTGAAAAAAACTCAACTTGGGACTATTATCAACAGGGTTGTTAGGACATTCTTCAAATGTCTTTTGGTGAATATAAATACATGTTTCTGTGGGGTAAATACCCAGAAGTGGAATTGCTGAGTCATATTAACTTTAAAAGAAACTTTTATATGAATAGGGCAAATGGAGAACCAGTGCCACTTATAAACAGAAGACAAAATAAACACCATAAAAAGAAAAGAAGATTACTAAATAATAGCCAGACAATCTCTGCTGAAGGCTCTCAGCTTGAGGCCTCACTTGCCTTGTTCCCTATCTTATGCAAATATCAGGGAGGGGTTAAAGATGCTCTAGTACTTATAGAGATTTTTGTCTTGATTAACGAGAACACCTGAAAGACAGCTGAAAGATAATTACTTTCTCTCAGTGTGATTCAACAGCATTTAATGCTGCTCTCTACCTAAAATCATCAAGTGTACTACAAAGGGTCATAAGCTACAATTTGGGGGAAAAAAGAACACATGAACAGTTTCTTCTAATTCTGACAGTTCATGACTTTATAGACCAGCAGTTCTCAGTTGAGGGTGATTTTTGCCTTCCAGGAAATATTCAGGAATGTCTGGAGACATTTTTGATCGTCACCACCGTGGAGAGGGAATGCTACTGGCATCTAGTGAGTAGAGGCCAGGGTGGCTATTAAACATCCTACCATTTACAGGACAGCCTCCCAGGGCAGACAAAGAATCATCCACCTCAAAATGTCAATAGTGCTGAGGTTGAGAAGCCCAGCTACACACTGAGATGTCACCATTGTGAAGGTCCTTCCACGGGAGCATAATAGAACTCTGCAGTGATCAAAGGGATTCCGCACTGGAAACCATTGACTAGTACTTTCCCAGAGAGCAAATGAAAAGACAAGGGGTCAGTGTAATAGAGCAGTGTGGATATTCAGATCTGAGACCTGCTCCCCGCTCCTTTCACCTACTTGGAAACCAATACCAGAATGAAGTCACTTTCACAGCAAGAAGAACAGGTTCTACTTCCCAGGTGATAGGTCCTTCAGATTCCCTCAAAAAGAAATTAGGTTAATTACAACTTCCTACAAGGGAGAAAACCATACTTCTAATCACCTTGTTTCTACTGCTACTGACTTGATTGGCATTTTGGGAGAGAGTTGCTTCTCAGACCTTGCAACCTCACTCAAGTGGAGTGCATTTGGAAAAGCATTTATCTCTGTCTAGCTCTTTAGACTAGGGATGCCAAAGGAAATGTACTCAGTAATCTTTACAACATCTCCATGAAGTATTATAACAATATACATTGTCCCGATGATGAAACTCCAGGGTTTGATAATGAAGGGGAGAGAGTGCCAGAGTTCGAACTCAGATTTTCCTGTGGTTAGTTCAGTAGGCTCAATTACATCTTCTTTCATCATGAATTCAAGGCCCCTTGTCACTTCAGTCCAACAAAGAGGAAAAAAGATGAGGTAATGGAGAAGAATAAAAAGAAGTACTTAAAGAAAGCAAGAGAAATGCACCACACATTGGAAAGCCTGTTAAATAGGGAGTCAGAGTAAGAAAAACGTTCCTCAGTGCTACGGAAGTGCTTTGGAAGTAATTAATTAGCTGATCTGTTGTTTAATGGTATGGACTTTATGCGGATTAAATGAACATGATAATCTTGATTTTACCATGTAAATCAGTTTAGGGAAGAAAACACCCAGTGATATCGTTCTGAGTTGCAATTTTTAAAATTAAGCATAAAAGTTCCTACTCAAATTTGAAAATTGAACTTTCATTTTTGTAACTGACCCAGAACTAATCTGTCAAAAACATAGAGTGTTCCAAAGAGAGCTATTGATTGAGTTGAAAATTTTCCCCTTGGCATTTTCCAGAAGGCAATTTTTAGAGCACCTACTGGAGGCGTTCTCATTGATCAATTCTTCCTTCTGACACCTTAAAATAAGGTTTGAAGAATAAGCCTTTGGCTCAAGTCTCAGGATCTGACTTGAAATCAATTGTGGGAAATCTAGGAAAGCCCAAGA
Source organism: Equus quagga (assembly GCF_021613505.1). Classification (NCBI taxonomy): domain Eukaryota; kingdom Metazoa; phylum Chordata; class Mammalia; order Perissodactyla; family Equidae; genus Equus; species Equus quagga. The sequence continues at coordinate 69,150,265 of NC_060282.1, read as the reverse complement.
CAAAACAAGGTAGAACTTGACATTGGAGAATTGATAAAGGAAAGAAGTGTATCTTTCTCAATTAGATTTTCAATCGAGCCCAACTCTGTATAAAAGCTCTGAGGGCCTGAGGACAGACAGTTTCATATAACTTCATCTAAGACTCACATGGGTGATAAGAACCTACATAGAAACTAATACCAGAAGGGTTCCTAGGAGTGCCTATGTAAAAACTAGGAGTATAATTGTTTCTTAATGAAGGGCCTGACAAAAGGTCACAACTTTTTATCTTACCAAGTAGGAATTTTTTTAAAGTATTTAAGATCTACCATCGCCATCATTTACAAAAAAAGAAAAGGACATTTTAATTCAGCACTAGAGGTTAGAAACCACCGAGGCAGAGATGATCTAGTCCAGCAGGTCTCAAACTTTTTGATTTCAGGGCCTCTTTGCACTCCTCAAAATTATTGAGAACCCCACTAGATTTCATGTGGGTTATATCTACTGGTATTTGCAGTATTAGAAATTAAAGCTCAAGATAATTTTAAAATACAAGAATATATAAACACACATTCAGAGTGATGACATCATCACATGTCATGGAAAACTCCACCATGCACTGAGGAGAGCACGAGAGTGAAAAAGGAAAATAATGCCTTTACTGTCATCATGAAACTTGTTTGACCTTGAGGACAAGCTGAAAGGATATTGGGAACTCCCAGACGTTCCCAGACCATTCTCTGAGAGCGACTGATCTAGTCCAGTGGCTTCATCTTATTGATCAGGAGACTGAAGTCTAAAAGGGCCAGTGACCTTTTCCAAGGTGACAGATGGGAAAACGTCAAAATGCACCAGCACACACACACGCATACCCACATGCATACACAGAGGCACACACACATGCATACACATATCCGCGCGTAAACATTTAGCCCATGTAGTTAGGTAGAACACACTCTGGAACCTGCCCCACACAGGAAGGAGGACAAGCTCCACTGCCACATACAGTCCTTTCTATGAGAAGAACAGAACAGAGAGTGAACAACCGGCCCCTAGAATCTTCTGTATTCTTCTCATGACCTCGCTGTGATGGTAGGTTATAATAATAAAGCTGACTTGGGGTGGTATTGCAAACACCCAGCAATCTGAGGGAGAATCTTTCCATATTAAAGGCTGTTTTGCTTAAAGCAGCAGGCTTCTGCTGGAACACCAATTTCTCTGACTTGGAGGGCTAGCCTCGGCTCTGCAGAACAAAAGGATGATTTGAAAAGAGAGGTCTTAATTTGTAGTTTGTTGTTTTTTGAGTTTAAGCCAGACCCTGAAGGGAAGACTATAATACCATTTGAATTACATAAAAGAAAAAATTCCTCAGCGGTGCCAATAATGGAGCTTGTGGATGCTATTTGAATGCACGACAAGGAAAATCTCTCTCTTAAATTTAATGTCATTTGTGTGGTTTTCTTTCTTTGTCTTACAGGTAGAAAAAACACATGGGTTTAGAACATTATTGCTTGGATTAAGCTACCTTCACTTATGCTGACTAAAACAGATCTGTTTTTGAGGCTTAATATTCGCTGAAAAGTTTATATCCCCAAATCAATTAAACCACAAAGTTTCCTTAACTGGTCTTAGCTCTGTCATCGAACATTTCTTCTTGTCAAGAGAGATGTCATCAATATTCTTAAGCTTTTTATGCTAAATAAATAAAAACTGATAAGGTATTTGAATGGGACAGTAGCAGATATATAGCAGAGGGTGCAATGAAGTTGAGTTCAGAAGTCCGAATTTAAATCTAGGCTTTCCATTTATTAGCTAGATGTCTGGCAAAAGACTAATTTTTCTCTTCTGCAGAACGGGAACACTAGTACTGTCTCACAAAGCCCTAATTTTGAGGGGTGTATCCTACTGCTCATGATCCCCAGCAGAACCCAGAATGATCTATGTCCTCACGCTGGCTCTGCTATTGCAGCAACCAGGGCCCATTGGCCCCTTGTCGCTCTGGACTCAGCAAAATGGCAGCCACAAAAATGGGGCCAGGGCTGTGAATGGCAAACTCTTAGCTCAGCTCCTCACATAACAATAGCTCAGTAAATGTTAGCCATTCTTATTTTCATTATTAATAAAATGGTATTTCCAGCTGAGGATAATTTACTAGGACAGTATGAATTCTGTCTTAGTCCAAATCAACAGTATTTCTGGAGCTGAGGGATCTTAACACCAACGTAGCCCAGAGGGCAGGCAAAGATTTGCTGTGTTCCACTAGATGCATCTTGTGGTATTTCTTTCCATTGTACTAATCAAGAAACGATTTATAGAACACATATTTGCATGATTGGAAAACAACACTTTAAAACAATTGTTGCCTTTGGAACTATGTACTGGCTGGGAGCTAAGACACTAAGTCTGGAACCCACAAGTCTACCAGGTGATGGTCGTACTCTGACTGCCACCCTGGCATCTAATAGCTCACAAGGCAACACTGAGCTATCGTTTCAGCTCCTTGGGTGATACCTAACTATGTTATTTTCAAATATTTCAACATGTAATTTTAAAAACGGATGGTCATTGAAAAGCATTATTTCAGAACAATTCCCCTGTTTGGACGTTTCCAGTGTTAAGACTCCTGGATCAGAGATCTTTTACTATATGCATATTAGTAGTTCATGTGCGTAAGAATATCCTAGTGCCAGATACAAAGGTGTTCAAACCATGTTGCTGAATTGAAAGGAAAATTCCTTATCATATGCCCTTTTTTTTCCATAGCAATTATCATTATATATTTTATTAAAATCAGCTGTAGGAAAAATATTTTTTAAAACCTGAGATCTAAACTCAGCAGCCAGACTTTTTGATTGTCTTCATAATTCTACTGAACGTGCATAGAATTAGAATTTGCAAAGGCACAAATCAAGTAATCAGGAAGTGAAGCTTACAAATGCAAACATCGTGCAAACTTATCATGAAATCCTGAATTGGCAGAAGCAATTCTGGGATATGTATAGGAAAATGTGACGCTTGCATTTCTAAGCAGATAAGACTGAAATTCAATAAAGTGTTCATAAAATTCTACTAAAAATTTGGCCTTGAATAATGTATCAAGTTGTATAAATATTAATTGGAAAACTGATGCGTACAGCTGCATTTTGAGTTTGCCAAATCATCGTAGAATTATGGAATCATAAAAATACAAGCAGCAGCTAAGTTAAAAAGAAAAAAGAAAGCCCCCACTGTCTGTCTGTTGCCCTATTTCACTATTATATAAACACCTTCCTCAGAGAGGACTCTGAAGACAAACCTGAAGCTCACCTGCCCTTGGGGTTTTATGTTCTAGAACCTGTAAATACCCTTTATTGTTTACAACCATCTGGGTTAGGTTTTTCTTCACGTGCAAGTAAAGCATTCCAACTCACAGAAGGATATTCTCTTAGTTCTTCTTTTCACTCTGTAGTGGATCCTAGCAGGTTCCTATGATGCATCAATTATTCCACCTTCTCTTCCTTCAACAAAAAGGTTTTGTTCAGGTGTCAACCTCTTCCCCACACAGCCATGCGCATCAAAGGAAACGGATCCCACCCCTGGCTCCAGGAAGGAGCTATTCCCCAGCCGTCATCTTGGTTTTGCGTCTTCTGAGTCAGGTTCCCTCTTGGTGGTCAAACAATTACCAAGAATTTGGGGAGCCCCTTACTTCTTGTCCACATCAGGGGAGAGCAAGTATTTCTAATTCTGTGTCCCAAACAAGAGTCCCTAAATTTACTTTGACTTAGGTCACATGCCCAGCAAATAACCAATCACTTTGGCTGGAGGGACGAAACATATTGATTGGCTTAAACCATGCCCCCCCAGCCCCGGGGGGGCAGGTGAAGTTAGCCATTGTAGGAGAGCGTTCACCACCACAACAAAAATCTACATGCCATTAGAAAGAGGTAAACAGGGGATAAACGCTGAGTAGGTAGGTTTACCAGATTCAGCAAATAACAATGCCGGGCGCTCAGATAAATTTAAATTCAGATAAACAACAAATAATTTTTTAGGATAAGTATGTCCCTAAAATTGCATTCGACATTCTTATACTAATATGAACGTCATTTATCTGAAATGTACATATCAGGTCAAGTTTGTCTGGGTGCCTGTCTACTGTGTTTTTAGAGGTAAACATCACAATATATACAATGCAATACAGTAGAACATAGCTCTGGGTGGAGAATGTAGGTGGACGATGTAATAATGACTACGATTTGAGTGCCAATGATAGGTCAGGAGTTTTGTTTAAGTCAACTAATCCTATTATCATCACTGCAAATTAGATATTATCATTATCCCTGTTTTACATGTAATAAAAATGTTAGGCTCTGAAAGGTTAATTAATTCAGGGTCACAGAGCTAGTTGAGTCACTAATCTGGGGCCTCAAGTCTCTAATCTGTTTGCCTGACTCCCACACTCCCAGGCCTCTCTTCCCTTCTAGAAGGAGTCAATGTGAGAAGGACACACCTCCATCTGTACTCAACCATCTCCTAGGTCCCTTTCTTTCGACACTAAAGGTCTCCTTCAACTTTAATTATGACCCTATTTTAAGCAGGCCTCCAGAGCTCAAGAGAAAAAAATCTGCAGAATGGATAAAACATGACAACATGCAAGGCCAGCTGACTGGAGGCCCTGGGCACTAGAGCTTTCCTGGAAGATTATTTTTTCCTCTTAAATGTACACATGCTTCCCAGAAATCCTCAGCTGGTGATAGTTCAAAATTCACATACCTTTAGTGTAATTGATTCCAAGCTTTCCAAAATGCTGTATGTCTCCTCTGAAAAATTTACAGCAAATTCATTGTCTCAGTAAAGAGTTCATTTCGGAAGGTCTTAACGTCTCACTTAATCCACCGTGGTGCAGAGCAAGACTCATCAACCGCTCTCAAGAGCACATGACAGGGCCGGCCAGGTGGCGAAGCAGTTAAGTGCAAACGTTCCGCTTTGGTGGCCAGGGGTTTGCAGGTTTGGATCCCTGGTTGGACATGGCACTACTTGGCAAGCCCTGCTGTGGTAGGCATCCCACATATAAAGTAGAGGAAGATGGGCATGGATGTTAGCTCAGGGCCAGTCTTCCTCAGCAAAAAGAGGAGGATTGGCAGTGGATGTTAGCTCAGGGCTAATCTTCCTCAAAAAGAAAAAAGAAAAAGAGCACATGAAATAGCAGCTAACCGTCACAAACAGAGTCCCTTTAATCGAGTCTGCTGTCAGGATTCTCTTCTGTTCATTAAATACATACAGTTCACTTTTCTTTTCCTCTCAAGTTCCCAAACCCATAATCATACCATTAAGAAACACAAACCACTGTTTTTGAGTATTTTCCAAGTTGGTCCACCACTCATTGAAGTTGCACTCAGTGATCTGCTGTGTGTTCCAGGCACTGCATCCCAACTTATTCCTGACACATTAAGGCAGCTCTCATCTCTTCCTAGTGATGACAGGAGGGAGGTGACAGTGACTTGGTGGGGTTGGTGGGCATGACTTTGGATTGGGGATACAGTTAAGTGTGCTTTGATAAGTAGCAGAATAATTGGCAAAGGGTGGCCACTAATTTCCAGGTGTTGTTAGCAAAGCAATTGGACCAAAAAGTTAGTTCCCCAGATGGCTAAGGCTGCTCTCCTCACGGGGCAGCTCCTTCTCACTAGATCTTTATTCTCACATCATCGTGAGGTTGGACATTAGGACAGAATACTCAAGACCAGTGGCCACCATTGCCTGGAGGAAGCAGAACTATGGGAAAATCTATCTGCAAAGATGACCTCACTCCAGGAGATCTCAGCAGCCTAATGTGGCGGGCTTGAGTGGAAAGGCAGCCTGCTATGGCTGGTTGACTTCAATCTTGGTTAGCCTGAATTTTTAAAACGGAGAAAACAACTCATATATGTGCGCCCAGCCCCTCAGGTCCCTATTTATGTATTAATGCTGATAATTTCTTTCACAAAAGCACTTAAGACACCTTTTACATGATTAGTATTTATTTTGCAGATCACTGTGACCCTCAGATCTTTTTCTACCCAGTTTGCACAGAGTGGATCCTCCTTACCCCTCTCCTACCTTTTCTTCATTCCTCTTTATTGATTCAGTTCTTGTCAAATTGTGACTCACCTTCCACTTCTGTCTTGTTCACGTATGTCCTTACCTTCTATTTGACAATTTAACAAGGTTGCTTTGCTATTTATAATCTGGTTCTTTATAGCACTATAGTGGCCTAATTGAGGTCATCCATATATTTAATGACAATATTTTCTATTAGATTTTATGTGTCATTGATTAAAAAGTTAAATTGTCTAAAACCCAAGCCAGACCCCCATAGAATTGTAGTACATGCATTTCCTCTGGCTGGCTGCCCTTGAATAGGAATTAGAAATCAGAAATATTAGGTGGCTGGCTGTATGTAGAGTATTCAGAGCACATTTATATCTCAAGTGGCTTTCTCTGTGCCATATTAGCCTTTGGGGTCACTTCTTCTGCCCTCAGTGTGTATACTCACAGACAACAAAGCTATGTTAATATTAACCCGATCAAAATAGAAAATGCAACATGCTGCAAAAAGATATGCACTGTGTGCTCCAAATACATTTCAGTTCTGATCTCTACAAGCAATCTTAATTCGGGGAACTTTTCCAAATAATCAGTAAGACGTTTTGTCATGAATTACATCACACATCTATGTTGACATCTTAAAAAGCACATAAGGAAGGGGAAAGTTAACAACCTGAGAAACAAATCTACGTTAATGGCTTCTAATAATCTGTTGTGCCTCCTGCTCTGTTCACTACAAATTAACAAATGCTTTGCCTTAACTCAAAGGAGACTCAGGGGTGCTATGGAAGACCACGGGGAGAGAGGTTTTCAGTAGGGGGCTTGCTACACCACTCATGGGATGGCCTGCCTAGCTGCCCACTCTGCTAAACCTCCCTCCAATGCATTATGCCTTCCTAGACATTTTGCTTCTGTACCTTTCAGCTTCACCTCACAGCAATGAGCCACCTACTTCTTCCGATTCTTCCCACAATTTTTTTCCTGGTTCTCATCTCTTTTCTTTGTACTTTTCTCTGCCTCATTCATTTCCTTGAAGTACCTACTGTACTACAAGCAATGGTCTAGGCATTGGGACTTCAACAAGAGCAGTACAAAATACTTGCTCTTAGAGAGCTTACGTATAGTGGTGAGGTCCCAACCTCATCTGTGAGGATAGATGCTAAATAAGCATACAATATGCAGGGGCTGAGAAAGAAGAGAGTGATGGTGGCTGCGAGAGGGAGTGGTGCTATTAATCACCAGCATCCACCAGACATCCATCCTTTTGACCTTCTTCTTGTCCTTCTCTATGTTCCAAAACTTGGGAAATTCATTTGCTCACATAGTTCCTCTCTAACGCCAATTTCCAAATTTATGTCTATATCTTTTCCTTTCTATTTCTGATTTAACCGTTACTCTCAGGGGTGGTTTCATTCTCCTGGTTGGTTTTATCTAAAATAAACCTTGTTATAAAGTAGTTTCTCCATAGGAAATTCCAGTGGGTCCTGAGAACAATATTACGAGGAAGTTATTGTGTCTGTACTTTTGTGTATTTGGATGTTGGGCATGCTACATATCTAGGGTAATTTACTGCATTTTCAGTTTCCATTCAGGTGTTTGCTACTGTATGGACTCAAGGAAGTCACCAAATAGCATTTCAGCTATTGGCCGTGTTCCTTTCATTCTTCTTCATTATTCAAACAGCCCGGGAAGAAATTCCCTGTAGGACTTCTCAATAGATTTACTAATTCCCAACCAGGCAAATTTAAGAAGTAAATACTGTGGTAGCTTTGAAGCTGATATAAACTTCAGCTTTCAAGCTATCGACCTTTTATAGTCAACCTGTGTATAGACGTTTGGGCACATCCTGCGGTTCACCTTCGCTGTGTTGAATCATTTCCAGATCTGGAAGTGTTTGGCCTCTGGGAACGACTCAGACGGAATGGACGAAATTGCTACTTTGTTTCCATTTAAGGATGGAAACCAGAGAGTAATTTATTTCTTTATTTACTGGTTATGAGCGTGGAAATTCACACTTTTCTCTGCTTCACCACAGCACTTTCCCATTCACAGGATGGCTTAGAAGGAAAAGCTGCAATTAGCCGATTCTATTTTCATCTTACCATATGGCCCTAAAAGAGTATGGAGAAAGGGCTCAACCTGGCCTCTAAATGTAATCCTACAAATCAGTGCTGGAACCCTGACCTAAGCAGAGTCCTAAAACATTTTTATTCCTATGTGATAATTTTAAAATATCAATTGAGAAAAAAACCAAATGTCAGCTGTGAAATGAATACCCCATCTGGAGGCCAGGGGTTTTGCTGTTTGATTCCAATTAGAGGTAATGGGAATCATGAGGATTCTTGCTGTACTTCTCCTTATGTAGGTGTTATTTTTGCAATTAAAGCACTACGTGTGTCTCTGTAGGGTTTTTATTTAATTGGCAAACACGGTATGACATATGTCAAATTTCATCAATTCTTAGGACTTTGCGGGAAAAATTGCTTTGAATTTGCTGATGTTTAATGTCCATGTCCCAAGTCTCATTCCAAACAGCACTGCAAATTGGTTTCTATTGCTTCTCTGTCAGTGGTCCGTAGCCTTACAAATAGATTTATGAATGACACCCATTAAGGAATGGCTCAGAAATAGTCAGAACAATTTCAGGATTTTTCTTACTTTCCTTCTTTTTTCTGATGCCGAAAGTTATATATGCATAAGTCTTGTCTGAACAAAAACACAAACGTACTGGAACACATCTGGAAATAGAATTCATTCAAACATTACTTTTACTCATTGTCAACATTTCTCCTTGCACATTATCCCTGGCTATTTATTTAAGGTGACACTTGACTACACCTTGGTTACCTTAGGGAGAAGAAAATGGTGGTGGCTATAATAGCACCTCCACACTCCTCTCACAGAGCATCGCGAGTCTAGTGGTTTGTGTCTGCAAATGTACAACGGGCCCCATTCTTCTCTGAGCCCACAAGGGGGCACTCGCTTAACACCTTCCTGGATACACCACTGAGTGGGGGCAAGCTTGCCAGAGAGAGTAGAGTCAAAGCTACAAGAAAAGAACTCCCACCAGCCATTTTGAAATTACCACAGGGAGGAAGACGCTGTGTGAAAATCTTTAACACTGTCTCGACACTCATCATCACTAGAGAGGGAATGGAGTTCACAAGCCATCGGTGGTAATCTGTGCCCTCTACAATTCTTTGCTCCTCATGTTTCAGTCTCATCCTCTTATCTCTGCCTTTCCCTCTGACTCAAGAGAAAAGAGGCCATTCCTCCTCCTTAAAGGCTAAGCTCTATTTCTTCCCATCTCCAGAGGGGCCATGTTCTCATGTCCATCTCTTTATCTTTCAACATCTTCAGTCTCCTCTGCCCCTATGAATCCTTTGCCCCTGAACCTTACATTCCCAAGTCTATCCCCATCTTTAAAACCCATCTTTTGAACCTGAAGCCCTATCTAATAACTACCTTAGTCTTCTCTTATCATTACCAGACCTCTTACAAGAGTGGTTATTTAAATGTCAAGTTAATGCATTATTGACCTAAGAAAGAATAAAGTAGTTGCTAGATGGGGTAACTCTTATGCTAAAACAGCTCTTTCTAAAGTCAGCAATAACTTTCAACAACATGAAATATGTTTGCCATCATCTGCTTCTAAAAAGTCTCTTTTCTTTTCTCTTCCATGACTCTACGTATTTTGGTTTTCTTTCTGCTTCTCTGAGGTCTTCCCTAGTTTTCACTCTTAGTTTTTTTCCCTTTTAGCCACCCCAGCTGAAAAACTTTTACCGTTATTCTCCTCACTTTTTCAAAAATGTACATGAAATGAACTCTTTTTGGCCTACAGGTCTATAGGTTTAGACATACGGTTTAAGAATACAGACGTGTAACAACCACCATAATCAAGACCGCCTCTTTGTGATTAAGCCCTTCTCCTATTCTAGTGTCCTGGTGACCAGGGATCTATTTTCTGTTCCTAAAACTTTGCCTTTTCCAGAATGTTATTGTATAAAATCATACAGTATGTAGCTTTGGAGTCTGACTTCTTCCACTTAGCATACTACCTTCTTGTCATCCACATTGTTTCATTTATCAAAAATATTTTCTTTGTATTGCTGAGTAGTATTTCATTGTATAGAAGAACCGTAGTTTATCTGTAGAAGAGTATTTTGGGTCTTTCCAGATTTTTGTGTATGTGAGTGTGTATAAAGACACTGTAAACATTCATATACAAGGTTTTTGTGTAGATGCAGTTTTCATTTCTCTCGTGAATGGCATTGCCGAATCACATGGTAAGTATATGCTTAACTTTATAAGAAACTGCCAAACTCTTTTCCAAAATGACTGTACCACTTTACATTCCCACCAGCAATATATGAGAGTTCCAGATGTCCCACATCCCCTTCTTCACTTGGTATTGTCGGTCTTTTTAGTTTTATTCATTCTAATAGGTTTGTAATGCTATCCTATGGTGGCTTAAATTTGCATTTACCTAATGACTAATGATGTTGAGCATCTTTTCATGTGTTTATATGACAACCTATTATCTTCTTCTGTGAAATTTCAGTTCAAATATTTTGCTCATTTTTTAAAAATTGTGTTATTTTCTTGTTGAGTTTTGAGAGCTCTTTATATATGCTGGATAAAGTCCTTTGTTGAATATGTGATTTGTGAATATTTTCTACCAGTCTTTGGCTTTTCTTTTTATTCTCTTAAAGGTATCTTTTACAGAAGTTTTTAATTCTGATGAAGCATCATTTATCAATTTTTTTCTTTTGTTGATTGTTCTTTTGGTGGTATATCTAAGAATCTTTGCCTAACCAGGCTACATTTTCTCCAATGTTTTCATCTAGAAGTTTTAGTTTTATCGTTTTGGAATTTGTATGTTTAAGTACATAATATATTTTAAATTAATTATTGTGTATGCACAGGGTATGGGCTGAAGTTCATATTTTTTACACATGGAGATTCAGATTGTCCCAGCACCATTTGTGGAAAAGGCTATTTTTTTCTCATTGAATTGCCTTTATACTTTTGACAAAAATCCATTTGCCAAAGTTGACCATTTATATGTATATCTATTTCTGGGCTCTTTCTTTCTGAGACAAAGATCTATTTGCCTATATTTTTGCCAATAGCATCTGTCTGATTACTGTGGCTTTATAGTAATTCTTGAAATTAGGTAGTCCTCAAAATTTGTTTTTATTTTTCAAAATTATTCTGGCTATTCTAGTTTCTTGTGCGTGATTTTTTTTTTTTTTTTTGGCCTTTGAAAAATGGTTTTTGAATTGGGTTTGTCAATATCTACAAAAAGTCCTGCTGGGATGATGATTAAGAATGCATTGAGTTGGGGCTGGCCCAGTGGCCGAGTGGTTAAGTTCGTGCACTCCGCAGCAGGCGGCCCAGTGTTTCGTTGGTTGGAATCCTGGGCGCGGACATGGCACTGCTCATCAAAGCACGCTGAAGCAGCGCCCCACATGCCACAACTAGAAGTACCCACAACAAAGAATATACAACTATGTACCGGGGGGCTTTGGGGAGAAAAAGGAAAAAAATAAAATCTTAAAAATAAATCAATTAAAAAAAATAAAATTAAAACAAAAAGAATGCATTGAGTCTAGAGATCAGTTCGGGGGAAATTGACACCTTCATAATATTGAGTCTTCCAATAAATGAACGTCGTACGTCTCCCTATTTATTTCCGTCTTTGATTTCTTTCATCGGTGTTTTGTAGTTGTCAGCATGTGGATCCTGCACATATTTTGTTAGATCTTTTCCTAAATATTTCATGTTCCTTGGTGCTAATGTAAATGGTACTGCTTTCTGGGTTCCTTTTTGAGGCTGGTTTCTTCAAACTATGTATCCAGTTTCTCTACAGTGATGTCTTCTCCTTTTCCCTACAGTTTCCATCTTGGATTATTTTAACAGCCTGTGTGGTAGGCTTCTGTCTCCAATCAACATACTCAGCCTGTTGTTCTCAGCCAGCTTCCCTGAACGGCAACTTTCCTCCTGTTACTGAGGTTAAAAATCTTTACATACAACCCCTTCAGAGTAGTATTCAATATGGTCCTTACAAACATTTTCTCCAACTCCATGGCAGAAAATTCTGAATGCTCTGGATTCATCTACTCATTAAATAGCTTTTTTGAGTTCTGGAAGTTAGGGATGTAATGGGAGGGGGAAAAAGAGCAATAGTGGCTTGATAGCTCAATGATAACAACAACAAGAACAAAAACCGTGGGTCTTGAAAAATATCGTATGTTTTGCCAAGTATCTCTGAGGAAAACTTGAATGACATTTCCGAATAAAAATAGAAGCTACACGATATTGAACATTGATTCTGTTCCAAGCTCCGTGCTAAGCACTTTGCATGCATTGTCTCATTCATCTTCAGGAGAGCCTCTGAGAATGTGGTAGGTATATTGTTACCCATTTTTACTAATGAGGAAACTGAGACTTAGAAAACTCAAGTGAGCAGCTTGAGGTCACTCAACTAAGAAGCGGCAGAGCTGGAACTTGATTCATGGCCTGACTCCAGAGTCTGTGTTTCACCCATCAGGTGGCAAATGCTCACCGATGATAAGGCAAATGGTCAGTGAATCCAGCCATCAGAGAGAGATGAGTCTTCAGCTCTTTCGAAACATTCCCAATGCTACTGATTCCTATTCAAAGAATTCTTCTTTTAATTTTCCTCTTTTTCTTCACTACATTTGAGCTTCTTAAGAGGCTGGAACGTACAAGTTATCAACAGCAGGATTTTGTTCCAGGGCATCTACTGAATCATGGGAGCTGTGCTAGCCAATGGGAGCCTCCTCATATTCTGGAAAGTTGAGCGCTCCTGTGAACTAGGAAACTGTTTTTCTGGGAACAGTAGCCACATGAAGGATGTCAAACATATCATTCACTTTGGGGAGATTGCCCTGTCATTTATCAATACTATTGAGAAAGCCTTTTCAGCCCATGGAATAGCCTTCGCAGCACCTGGTCAGGTGTGTGAAACACACAAGGAGCTCAGAACCTATTGCACTAAGTTGAGTTGACAAGGACATTGACAATATGAGAGTCACAAATGTACATGTAAACGATGTTTAGGTCTTTTCCTGAGCACACAATGCGTCTACAAATCACTCTTCAATTGAACAGGACGAGTTGGTTACACAAAGTAAAAACATAAAATTACCTGCTCAGTGGAGGGCAAAACCCAACTAAGAATTCAATAAATGTAAATGGAATCAGGTTTGATAAACAGAAATCTTAATAACTATTATCAGAGAGGAGAGACTATTTAATGCCCAGAAATTTTATTTAATTCTGATAGGAAAACCTCAATCCCTTCCCAAGAATGGGAATTCTTTTTCCCATCTTATTCACACATTGTGGAAAAAAACATTTAATTTTTTTCTTTGTACTATCCGTGACTTTAGATGGGCTCTTATTCAAAATATTAGATCAAACAATTTACTATTTACCAAAAAATAGAGGGAGGAGCTTTATCTGCCCATAAAATACAAAATAATTTTCCTTCCCTTCATCATTAGTAAAAGATCATTTTTTTGTATATGCTTCTATACTCTTGAAAGAAAATGCGTTAACACATATAGAAAGTAAGAGCACTGAAAATCAGTTTTGTAATGCACATTTATCTCCACTTTATAGTTCCATTAAGTCTCTGAATTCGCTCAGCAAACTCTATCAAGTTATTGCTATTTGATGGACAATCAGTCTACCTGAGAGACGGCCTTCTCCGTGGGGCCATTTGTCTGATCGCGTATCAGATGACTTGCTGATTACTCTGACTTCAAAGGCTTCTGGCACTGAGACCTTCAAGGTGGTCTGTCATGCCCTGGGTGTTGAGGCTGCCTGTCAATGTAGCTTCCCAATTAAAGAGAATCTTTTGGGAAATGAGGGTAAACTTCCTCTCCTTCAGATTACGCTGATTGACCTTGAGTAATTTTCCTTTTTCAATGACAGATAGCATGGGGAAAATATCACTAAGACAATTTCAGTTCCCTTTATTATTAGGATAGATGCATTTGCTTGTCAAAAAAAAGGTAAATATCCATTTATGGGGTTGCAGAATCCTAGAAAAATTCAGAGTAAAGAATTACAATCTTCTATTTTTATCAGTTTCTAGAAATATTTTCCTACTATATTTATATGAATGGAAAGCAATCATTTGAGTTTCTAGAGATATATTTTGATGAGAAAAAATTGCAAATACTTGTTAGCCACATTTTTTTTTGCTTCACAAAACTCTAATAAGTATTTGTCTATCTTTTTCACTCTTATTTATCAGATAATACTGCTTCCAAAATATAAAAAAATAGGTCGCTAGAGCAGCTGAGAATAGTTCATAATAGTTACATATTTGGCCTGACATTATAAAATACAAGACGGAGTAAACTGTTAAATTCTGCACTTTTTAATGTTTAATAAAATTTAAAAATTAAATGCAACTATTTAATAAAAGTGATAGAAAGGTAACAAGCCCAGAATGAATTAAAGTAATTTGTATGGTTATTTTGGGCATTTCATATAAATTTTCCTCTGGAGGTGTCTGATTCTGTCAATCTTTCATATGAATTTATAGGTGGAAACTCCATTAAGTACGTGTGGCCCCTAGATAAGTCTGTTGACAAAACTCACTGAGGTTTGTGCACTTTCTTTTCAGGTATTTGGAGAAAAGAAAAAAAAGATTCCTATTTATTAGGCTCTCTGAGACTAAGCCACGTTGTCAGAAGTTAGCTTAAACAGAGGTAAATATTATAAAGCAACTCTTCTCTGCCATTTTTAGACCCAGCCTCAGTAGCACAGAATCAATTTATTTTTTTAATTGTAACTCTGAGCTGGAACTGAACAGAAATGGACACTGAAACATCTGAGGCTGATTTCCATCGTACCTTGATGTTTCAATGCTTATATTTCTCTCTTGTTTTAAAAAGCTTCCAAATAATTAATTATGCAATGTTGCCTGGATCTTCTAACATTATAGGACACCAAAATGGCATTGGCGGTTGTTTTATGGCTTTATGTTTATCGCCAGATATTTTTTAAAAACGTGTTATTTTGAAAAAATTTTGGACTTAGAGAAAAGTTGCAAAAATAGTCCAGAGTTTCTGTGTATCTTTCAGTTAACTTTCTTTCCCTGATGTGAACACCTTGCATAACCATGGCACAGTTATCAAAACTAAGGCATTAACTTTGATATAATATCATTAACTAACCTGCAGACTTTATTCAGATTTCACCAGTTTTCCTGATAAGGTCCTATTTCTTTTCCAGGATCCAATCCAGAATCCCACACTCCTTTAGTTCTCATGTCTTCTTAGTCTCCTTGAGATAACTTTTAAAACGAAATCTTAAAGCACTTTTCCACTGAAACTTCTTTTCCCTTGTTGTTGTGTTTTAACTTTGGTTCATTTTTTTTTTTTTTTGCAGGCAATTATTCGCCCTGAGCTAACATTTGTTGTCAATCTTCTTCCCTTTTTTGTTCTCCCCAAAGCCCCAGTGCATGGTTGTATATCCTAGCTGTAAGTTTGTCTAGTTCTTCTATGTGGGATGCTGCCACAGCATGGCTACTGACAGACGAGTGGTGTGGTTCCGTGACTGGGAAACTAACCCAGGCCACTGAGGCAGAGAGTGTGGAATTTTAAACACTAGGCCATCAGGGCTGGCTCAACTTTGGTTCATTTTTATTGTCACCATTTCTAGAATTTTTCTAGAAAAATCTTACAGCATTTTCTTTATAGTATATCTTCAACCCTCACCTTTGCATTGAAGAAAGTAAACCTCGCAAACGTTTACAGTTATTTAAATCATTACATGTGGTTGAGTACTATTTAGTTCTCAGCATGGAGTGCTGGTCACTGGGCTAGGTGGTACCACCAGGAAAGACAGCTGGACAACGTAAGATCCCCAGAGGTTTGAAGAGTCCAGTCAAGTAGGAAAGAGAAGACACATCCAGAAGTTACCATTGGTGGAAAATGGAATGAGTACTAAATTTGAGAATCCAAGCATCTCAACTTCAGCTCAGTAGACAACTTAAAAGGAGCTAATTTGGAGCTGGCCTGGTGGCACAGCAGTTAAGTGCACACATTCTGCTTCAGTGGCCTGGGGTTCACTGGTTCGGATCCTGGGTGTGGACATGGCACCTCTTGGCACGCTGTGCTGTGGTAGGTGTAGTAGAGGAAGATGGGCACAGATGTTAGCTCAGGGCCAGTCTTCCTCAGCAAAAAGAGGAGGAATGGCAGCAGATCATTAGCTCAGGGCTACTCTTCCTCTAAAAAAAAAAAAAAAAAAAAAAGGAGCTAACTTTTTAAAAACGTTTAGTGTGTAAAGGATTTCAGAGTGACCATTTTAGAGTGTGAGGTTTTTGTTTTTTTTTTTTTTTGAAGAAGATTAGCCCTAACATCTGTGCCCATCTTCCTCTATTTGAGATGTGGGATGCCTGCCACAGCATGGCTTGATGAGCAGTGCATAGGTCTGCGCCTGGGATCTGAACCAGCGAACACCAGGCCACCAAAGCCAAGCATGCAAACTTAAATGCTGCACCACCAGGCCAGCCCTTGAGTTTTTCATTCTTTAAGATGCTATAACTACAAATTCATTGAATTTTAACTCATATTATCTGTATAGCTCTTAACTTTCTACTATGTCATATCAGTTTCATTACTTAAAACATTTTATTTTGGATAAAAACAAAAACCATTGAATTATTATTCTTCAGAGGTTGCTGAATAAATCTTGTAGCTTTATTTATAAGGCTATAAATTGAATAAAACTTAAATGTTCAAAAAGATGTGATTGTTTGAGTATATATGTGGTACATAAATAGGCCCTGATAAAATTTTAGAATATTTAATGACTTGAGAAAGAGTCACTGTATACTGTTAGGAGAAAATAGTTTACCAAACAACGTATATAATGTGAGTCTAATTTGTTAAGAAAAAAATATGAAAACATAATGTATGTGGAAAAAACCCCTAAAACTACATATACCAAAATGTTAATCTCTGGATAATAAGATTTGAGGTAGAGCTTATTTTCTTTTTTTGTGTTTTTCTACATTAAAAGTATTTCAGCAATAATTTCATATTTATTTTGGTTTGAGAAAAATGTTATTAAAAGTTTTAAACTGAAAATATTTGTTGCTCTTAGCATATGTTTCCCTCTAATTTATAAACTTATAACCAAAGGATTTCTTTTTCTTATTTTGGTAGCATGGAATAACTAGAATAATAGGTAGTACCCTTAGGTTTTGAAATATTGAGTTAAAATTTCTGGGAGGGGAGAGACAATAGATTTTTAATGGTTCAGCATGCATTTTTTGGTTTATTACCTCAATTAGCATTTTTTCAATGAATTTTTTCTAATTAATATTTATGTTTCATGATTTTTCATTTAAATGATAGTAATATCTCTTATTCAATGTGGAATTAAATACGCTTAGCAACCAAGGGTTTGTGTAAATACCATCCTGAAATACCATTATCAATAGGGTAATCACAGGTACCTTTATTGGTACCCACTCTGAGCTAAATTTTACATCTTATCCCAGTTCTTATTCAGATCATCTGGTGACGTAAGAACTGATGTTATTCCCACTTTAGAGATGAGGAAATAGAGACACAGGTGCTCCAATAACTTGTCCGAGATGCTCAGCTGGTAAGTAGTGGAGTTGGGCTTTTAACCTAGGCTGTCTGTGCTCTGAACCATAATGCTATCTTCTAATTAAGAAATTTTTTAAAAACCTCAAACATTTTGGGGCCAGCCAATGGTGTAGTGGTTAAGTTCGCATGTTCCACTTCAGTGGCCCAGGGTTTGTGGGTTCAGATTCCGGGTGTGGACCTACACGCCACTCATCAAGCCATTCTATGGTGACGTCCCATATACAAAATAGAGGAAAATTGGCAACAGATGTGAGCTCTGGGCCAGTCTTCCTCACCAAAAAAACAAAAACAAAAACAAAAAAACTCACACTTTGTTTTTTTTTAAAGATTTTATTTTTCTCCTCAAAGCCATCCGGTACATAGTTGTATATTTCGTTGTGGGTCCTTCTAGTTGTGGCATGTGGGATGCTGCCTCAGCGTGGTTTGATGAGCAGTGCCATGTCCGCGCCCAGGATTCGAACCAATGAAACACTGGGCCGCTTGCAGCGGAGCGCACGAACTTAACCACTCGGCCACGGGGCCAGCCCCAAAACTCACACATTTTTACATTAAAACGTACTGAAATGATTTATCCTTTCTTCAATTATGCAGACAGGATATAGGGCATTTCTGTCTCTAGGCCGTCGTGAGCCTATCAGTTACACTGCATTGGTGAATGATAGAAATGCAATTCAAGTGTTTCAATGCATGGAACTGGGCGTAATTCAGATATTATTACCTATGTCTACTTGTGATTATCAATACTAATATCATAGCTATCAATTACTGAGCGAGTCCTCCATGCCAAGTACTGTGCTTCACATGCATGATCTTGGGGGATGCTCAGAACAATCAGTGACAGGTCCTAACGTTATAGCACCATTTTATTCATGAGGAAACGGAAGCTTTGAGAGACTTGTTAATTTGTCCAAGCTCATAGTGCAATAGTACCAGGAACTTGCACCTAGGTTTTTCTGACTCCAAAGGCTGGCTTTTAAGCACAACACAATGCTAACTTGTTTCCCAGACTCGGGTATAGTTAGATTACACTCGCCTTAGCTCTCTCAGAAGCGCTCTTGTATTTTAAGCCTGATTGGGTAAGGAGAAAAAGTAACAATGTTTCAGTAGGTTCACCATAAGGCCAAAGACCCTTAAACCACTTTTACATTTGTAACCCACACTCAGGGTGGTCAGCCATTCAGGTTGGCTCAGGACTTGCCCAGTTTAGCCCTGGAAGTCCTGCATCCTGGGATACCCTTCGGTCCTGGGCAAACTGGGATGGTTGGTTCCCAGCCACACGCCACTTTTAGAAGTGAACATTTAAGATTTAAACACCAAATTCCCAATTCCAGCAGTAGTAAACATCCATGTAAATATATCCTGGAACAAAAATCTTAAAAGATACAGAGAGGGAGGCGGGGAGGGAAGAGAGGAATAATATTGTACTCGATGTATGCTACTGAAAAAGATGAAAAGGTAGTGTACCTGTAGTTTGTCTTGTACTAGTGGAGTGGAATAGCATTGTGTCTTACAGGGGCTGTTGCTAACCTGGTCTGCCCAGAATGATTCCAATGATCTTAACTACAATCCTTGTCTCAGATGGAAATCCATAAGATTTGAAAGAGTACATTATCACAAAACAAAAAGGTCATCTGAGAGACTGAACCTAAACTCTGGAACTACATTTGGACAACAAGTGATGGCATCCCAGAGGATGAGGGTTGCTCCCCATTGCAAGCCAGACCTCCCTCTTTACCCTGGTTTCCATCCCCTCTGGCTTCTCAAAGGTACAGATGGCTTCCCCCATCTCTCCCACATCATCCTTCTCTCCTTCTCTATTGATAGTTTCCCTCAGTGTGCAAAGATCCTCAGGTGTCTCTCAACTCAAAAAAACCAAACACAACCCCTTTAATTCTCAGTCCTTTCCCAGCAGTTACCCTATTGCTTTCCTCTTCTCCAAAGTCCCACATCTTTTAAGAGGAGGCTTCCCCATGCTATCTGTACTGCAGCTTCCATCTCTCTTCATCTCCGTCAGCTTCTTCCCTAACAGTCGGCTGAAACTGCTCTTTTCCAGGTCACTAGAGTCCTCCATTGGCCAAATCCAACAGACACATCTTGGTCCTCAACTTTCTCAACCTCTCAAAAGCATTAAACAAGTTGACTCCAACCTTCCTGAAATTCTTTCCACTGCAGGCTGCCCTGCCCTGTCTTCCTGGTCTCCTGCCTCCTTTGCCAGCTCCCCTTCATCAGCCCGAACCTTACATTTTGGTGCTTTCCACAGTTCAGTCCTCAATCTGTTTCTGTTATTCCCGTATCATTGCACTCAGAGCTTCAATTTCAAACCAGCTGATCACTCCCAAATTTGTCCCTTCAGCGAATATCATTTCCCTGGATTCGGTTTTTCTTTCATTCATGTGCTTGCTTATCAATGCCATTTAGATATTTCACAGGTATTTTAAACTTAACGTTTCCTAGGTGGACTTCTGATTTCCCGGTCTATTGCTCCATGGTCTTCTCCAATCCCCCTGGCCCCTATCTTGATGCTTTCTTTCCCTCAATTCTCCATTCCAATTCAGGAAGGTCTGGAGAATCTACTTCTAAATATATTTCAAACCCAGCATCGCCTACCCAGTATCCATTTCCCCCTTCCTCCATATAACAAAATTCTGATCTTGCTGGGAGTGGCCATATGCTCTGCTGAAAAGCTACATTTTTTAGCCTCTCTGGCAGCGGGGGGTAGTCACAGTCCTGGTGAGTAGAATGTAGACAGAAGAACTGGGTGCGGCTTGCAGTAAAGATCTTTAAAAGGAGGCACACACTGTAAAGGACTATTTGCTCTGCCCTTCTATACCTGCCTGGAGTGAAGACACGCTGAAGACCCACCCAGGGCTGCTTCAGTAGTGTTGCAATCATGAGATCATCCTGAGGAGGGAGCTGCACTCTAGCGACAGTGGAGAGGAGAGCTGAGGAGCTGCCAGTTCAGCCCTGGATGGCTCATTCTGTAAGAGAAAACAAAACCCCTGCAGTAAACAACTATTATTCTGGGTCTCTGTTGCTTACAGACACATGCAATTACTAGCCAATAGGAAGTGTCCTTTCTCATCTCCACGGCATCACCCTCATCCAAGCCCATCTCATCTCTTGCCTGATCTTTTAAAAAACCAAATGGAAGAACCTCATGTCCCTGCTTAAAAATCTTTGGCAGATTCTCATTAAGCTTAAAATGAAATACAAGTTCTTTAACATAGCATGATGGGGCCCCTGCCTAATTTCTCCAGGTCATCTCATATCACTGGTTCCTGGCTTTATTAACTGCCAGACAGAAGCCTTCCTTGAACGTGAATAGCTCCATCTCACCCCAGGACCTTTGCATGAGCTGTTTGGATTACCTAGAAATATCTATTTCCTGTTCCTTCTCCTCCTCACCTCCCTCCTCCTATTCCAAAGACTAACTCTTGGTCTTCCTTTAATTCCCAGATTAAATGTCCCCTCTCTGACCATTCTGCTTTAAGTTCATTGTGTCCTCATACTCCACCATTATTTCCAATCATTGCCACCTTTTAGTTTCCATCATCGCACTTGTCACAGTTGGTCATAATGTGTTTGCTTCTAACATCTTCTTTGCCTCCCTTTCTCATTAAATCTTAAATTCTGTGGAGATAGGCATGATGTCAGATTCATTCACAAGCTTTGTTCTCTGTCGGCAGGCACCTAACAGGAGTGCCTGGTATTGGTTCCCCATCTTGGCTGAACATTAGAATCATCCGGGGGGATTTTAAGTACTCATGTCCTAGAGTCAGGTTGAATTGCTCGGTGATGGGACCCAGAGCAGTACATTTTAAAAGCTCTCCAGGTGATTCTAAAGTACAGCCAGGTTTGAGAACCGCTTCACCTGGCCAATGGTTCTCAACACTTGACTATTAAAGTCACCAGGGGAGATTTTAAAACAATACTGGCATATGCACCCCACCCCCATGATTCTGATTTATTTGGTCTAGAGTGGGGGCCCTGAGTATAAAATCTTCCCAAGGGGTGGGAACCATAGTATTAATGCTCAATACATATTTCTTGCCTGAA
Organism: Equus quagga; assembly: GCF_021613505.1. NCBI lineage: Eukaryota > Metazoa > Chordata > Mammalia > Perissodactyla > Equidae > Equus > Equus quagga. Next base: position 69,128,504 of record NC_060282.1, on the reverse strand, counting down.
TGAACACAGCTCACTCTACAATTAACGTCAGCATAACCACACACAACAAATTATATGTGAGAGTGTTTTTATATTGATTTCTATTCCTCCTTAATAGGAATCAGCCGAATCTCTTTGCCAGCAATTGTCTCTATTCTAGTTGATATCAGAGTTTTCTTAACACCCTCTCCACCGTTTTTCTCCTTTTATTTATGTTACTACCTCTTCTTGGTCACTCTAGGATGCATTGGGAATCTGGCTTCCTCATATCAAGATCCTTGTAATGATTGCCTGATGAGTGAGTTCATCAGCTGTATTTAAAAAGTGTTGCCATACCCCAAGCTCCTCAAAATGCCCTGTGCGCTCTTTATTTACTTGCGTCTGTAGCGTCTTCTTCCCAGAAGCCTTTGTTCTGAGCCATGCTGGCCTGGGTTGGGAGGAGGAGTAAAAAGATCCACTTCCAAGTTGAAGCTGCACTGAGAAGGCAGCTCCACGGTGCAGAAGTCAAGGATCCCACGACTCCGTTGTGCAAAGGGGCTCACCCCTCCGTCTCCTTTCCTCAGCCGGAATATTACTCATTCTTGTTTTCTGAGTTTAATAGTTATACCCTGCTGTATCCATTTTAATATTTTATTCCAACATGAATTTTAGTGTAAGAAAGTCTTTCAAAAAAGAAGTTGCCGAAAGCATACTATGTGCAGTGCCCAGAACATTCTGAGGATTTCTGAGGAACAGAAAGTAGACTACTTCTTGTCACAAAATGCCTGCCCCAGGAGAGACAGTGCCTTCTGGAAGGGACAAGATCAAATGACAGGAGCGGAATGCTTTACAAGTTCCGAAGCTTGGCACAAATGATCATTGGTATCAAAATTATACTATCACCAAAAGAAGAATAAAAAAGCACCCTGCTTACCTGCGTAAAACTTTTCATCTTACTTGCAAACTACTGGTGCAGCCAGACCACACAGTCTCGAGAACGTCAGCTCCAGAAGGCCGAGGACTGTCCACTGTCTCCTTCATCCTTGCACCGAGAATGGTAAGTACTCAATAACTATGTGCTAAATGTTGAGTTAACAAACACAAATTAATGTACATGCAATGGAGCAAAACATAAGTACAGAATTTCAAAACTAAGTGGTAATGTCAGGTAGATTGGAATCAAGAGCCTATTGCCAGGTGAGTGGCTTGGGGGTTGGGTGTCTAGACAGAAGTCAAAAAGAGTCCCTCCTTCCTCCTCTTCTTCTGTGTGCCCTTGTTCCAGAGACACAGCTCCTAAAAGGGACAAGGACAGAATTCATGCCGCTGCATAAGGGACGAGGAAATATGACGCAGGTGCATTGTTAATTGCTTTGTTTCTGCCCTCCTACCATGTAATTGTTTTAACGACTAGCAGGTGGGTCAGAGTTCCAGGTTTTCGGGCTCCCAAAATATTGAAAGTGGGGAGATTAGTTGAGTGGATCAGGACAGTTTTCAAGGGGAGACCCCACGAAAGTGGCTTTAAAAACAACTGAGAAAGATGGCTCACTGGTGAGCGAACGGTGTGGGAAAGCAGCATTGGGTTCCGTTCAAGCATGTCAAAAGTAAGAATTCTTTACTGGGAAAGCTTATCTTGATGAGTTCCAAGGTCAGCAAGGGTTTACACTATCACAGGTGCTGTGGATTAATCCCTTTTTGCAGCATTTCCAGCTGTGGAATGCACACCTGAGAAACAGCGTTCAGCTGGCGGAACCAAGACCTGGGGAGGAACCAGCTTTGCTGTGTCCACCGCCTCAGACCCTGCTTCTTTGATTCCAGTGACTAATTCGCTTCTTTTCCTCACACATGCATTCTTCATTCCTCTAACTTGAGAAGAACCTGAGGCTAATTGCGTAATTGCCCCTCCTCCAAGAGATCAATAATAAGTTTTCCTGAACGTGGGATTCACCCATGTCAAGGTGGAGGGAGAAGCTACCCTTTAAATTCTATTATCCTAAAGGCTTTCGTATCACAAATCTGGCAAATGAGAACAGATGCTGCTCGACGAACTATGCTATGCAATGCTATCCAGTGCTATACGAAAAAATGCTGTACTACGTGAACAAATGATACTCTTTGTCTCCCATTCCCCAGTGGTCATCTTGTGATTGAGATGTCTGCTTGTTCTCTTTCTTTATGTTATCTTCATGTTCCAGTTCAAAATCCTTCTACATTTCATACCTTTATGGAAACATCCAGTACAAACAGGCATTGCCTCTCAAGCAACTTTTGTTTCTTGAACATCTGTAATCTTACTGCACTCTCGGTCAGAGAGAATCACTGGAATCTTTTCTCCTCAGCAGGTTGCCTATTCCTGCATGGTAGATGTTTTACTCAGGACACTCTGGGTTGAGCAGAGGAAGCAAATGGTACCCTGGTTGGTGCAAGGAGTGATGTACCTCTCTCAGAACCCAACAGCGAATAAATCAGCCACTAGAAAACTCTTGAAAGTTCATGTAGTTCCCTGCCAATTCTGCATCTTTTCTTATTAATAAAGTTCCCATTGATTCAGAGCCATGAAAAAACTTCTCTGCGCCTCTGGGCACTCTGGTGCATGCACTCAGCCTAAGGCCTGGTCTTTATATAGCGAACGTCCCCTGAGCCCTGTGCCTGGCAGTGCTGGGGGAGCTTCACATACACCAACTCCTTAAACCCTCACCCAACAGCTACTGGACAGTGGTGGAAATGGAGGTACTGAGAGGTTAATTAACTTGCTCAGGGTCCCACAGCTAATAATTGGCAGAGCTGGTATTTGAGCCAAAGCTGCCCGGGTCCAAAGTCCAGCCTCTAAACTGCCATACCACCTGCCATTTTATTGACAGAAAGTTGAGCAGGGCACTATAGTAGTGTGACTTTTCCTCAGCAGACTTCCCATGCCCCAGGCAGCATCGCTGGGACTGTATCTTTACCTCCTGCTGCATATGGAAAGCTGCTCAGACCAGATTGACTGAATTCTGTGTTTATTTATAGTCAAGTACTACTGTGTACACGGGTCTCGTTCTTGTGCTCTTCTTTCCCGAGGCTCCGTAAACTAACCGCTCTATGATATTCAACAGTCCAGCTTTTCCCCCTGTACCTTTTGAGCTGCAAAAGTCTTGATCATATTATTGTGTTGTCTGGCTGCTGGGTCGCCATGAGTCCTGGGTTTCCCTCAACAGTGATATCCCCTGGAGTGGCACAACAAACAGCCGTCTCCAAGTTGTGCTCTCTCTCTTTATATGTATCTTGTTGAAATATAGATGTACGACACACACACACACTGGAATATAGAAAGCACCAGGCTAAGGGTTTCATATGTGTCACCTCATTTAATCCTCACGACAGCCCTATGATGTAGATACTCTCTTCCCACCTACACGACAGAGATACTGGGCTTCAGGAGGGGCTCCACAACTCGCCCATGGCACCTGGCAAACATTGGCTTTGCGACTCTACTTGCCCTCTGACTTCAGAGCCCTCAGTGAGCCTGCCTCTCTGATGAGCAGGGAATATAGTGAGTTGCCAGGATATGAACACCACATTACCGAGCTGAGCTTTCCAGCCCTTCATTTTTAAGAGCATAGTATAGCATTTTCAAATTCTTTTAGTAAAACTCATCCATTCCAGTCAGTCTCACGAGGGAAACTGCCAATTCCAGAGGAAACAAACCCGGTTAGCATTTTTCTTTGTAACTCACTGATTAACTGCTTGTCATTTTTAAAAGAAGAGTAACATCTGCCTCATGAGCTTGTTGTGAGGATGAATTGAACACAGCTAAGCCCACTACACAGTGCCGGGGACACGTGGGACTCTGCCAATAAATGTGACCATCCCACATTATTATGCGGTGAAGTGCAGCGTTGTGATTGTCATTAATGACTTTGTAAAATAGCCACAAAATAACTGATTACATCTATCTTACATGAAAATTCATACTTTTAAAATCCAAAGCACCTTTAAATAGTATAATGTTTTTAATTAATTCACAAAAGGGAAAATATTAAAATATTTTTCCACGCCTGAGTTCCACTCCAGTTTTGGGTCCAACTTGCCCTGTCATCTACCTCCTTTCCCCATGTGCATCCAAATAGGACATCCCCTCAATGAGTCACGTGAGTTTAAAAAAGCCATTTATATCCACAGTTGAAAACATTAACTTTACAAGAGCCCACTCCATATTTGTGCCTCCTGACGCTCATACAATATTTTCTTCCTGTCAATAGGAGACAGTGAATGAAGTCTCTGAATTTGAGAGACATTTTAGAAAGACAAAATGGCACAAGACAAGTGATGGGGAAGAGGATTCCTTAGAATGTCAATTGGTCTGAGGGCCACAGAACAAACAAATGGTGGGGGAGGCAGGACAGTGAGGAATGACAGTTAGATGTGACCCAAAGAGAATAAAACCCAAACTGAAATAGGCCAAACACATAAATTGCTATTAAATCACGGCTTTTATTTTTCCTGCCTCTGCCCTTCTAACGTTTGGTTTCTCAGTAAATGAAAGGAATCATTTGAAGTAAGGGCCTGGAGAAGGCAGGCCTCTGACCTCTAGCTCGACCACAGAGATCAAAGGCAGGCCCCATATGTGTGAGATATTATCTTTTCCAGGCAAGTGGGCATGATGGTTTGTGATGCAGTAGTGTGGAAACAGACAAATAGCCAGGTTAGTGACCACTGAGAGGGAAATGATTGACGTGGGGACTGAGCACGAGGAGTGGGAGATGGGAAAGCACATCGCCCTTCTGGGGCTTTTTGTTTTTTGCTTTTGTTCTCACAAATCCTTTAGCATTTTTTTGTTGTTAATTATCTTACTCGTGACTTTAGTCCAAACCACATTTTCATGTTTGCAATGAATATTTATCCTTGCAAATATGTTCCTTATTTTTTCTAGCCTCCTTTAGTTTTAGATGTAATTAGTCATTCATTTTGTTTTGCAAGGCATCGCTCTTGAATATGGACTTTTTGTGCAGATATATTGTATGACTAAATCTTTACTAGCACCTATCGTATTAGAATGCCTTTAATTAAATCTCAGTATGAAAACAAATAGAACTATTCACCAGCTACAAAGGCTTTCAATAAATATATGGGGAAATTATGCTTGTCTTTTCCTGTATTGTTCTCCCCTCCTACATACACACACACGCGTGCGCGCGCGCACAAAGAAATCAGCCCAGGGCCTGCTCTCCTGTTCTGTCCCGGGCCAAGGCTGTGTTGACAGGAGGACGTTGTGGTCAAGTCCCAGGGAGTCACCACGCAGCTCAAAAGCTTTCAGGCGTCTAGGCCTACGCACTGTCCTTCATCAGGCTGATCATTACCGTTCCTCAAAAAGAAAGCAAAACAGAACCAAGGTGAGATGGATTTCAGCCCATGTGGTTGAACTTGACCTTTAAATCATTTTTCTGCACTCGCTCTATGGTGATAGTTCCATGGGGAAGCCAGACACCTATCAGCCCCAGTATGGCTGCTGCCTTTCCAGCCTCTGATTTCTTGCTCTTTCTTTCTTCTCCGTTCCTATTTGGCTCTCACGCTCTCCTCACTCTTGATCTTGCTCTCTCTGTTTATCCCTCTCTTCCCAACTTCTTTGGTCCAGGGCTTTGTTCACAAGGTCCAACTAGCATTTTCATGGGGAAAAAACCAAACAGAACAGCCTTGCTTGATTAGTATGTTCATCAGGTATCCTAATCTTACTTCTTGGTTTATCCTTGCCCCTGTTTTTGCAACACACACACACACACACTAATACACTAACACACATACTAACACATACATACACACACACTAATACACTACCATATCAGCACACACGCACACACCAACATACACACACACATGCACCAACACACACCAACACATACTAATACATAAACACTAATATCTACTAACACAGAGCAACACAACTAACACATACACACAGACCAACACACACACACACATGCATGCATGGAGAAAACAGACATTTCTGAACCCTAGAACATATTTCTTCATTATCCAGCTGACAATCCTCAGGATTAAATTCAGATTGCAGGAGAGTTTACGAGGTCATCTGTTATGTCCATCGATAACGGAGCTGAGAGTAATTCTTGTCACTTTTTTTGTGAATAAAAATTACTATTGAAATCACGTTGAAGCTGAAAAACTGCCAGAAGTGTGAAAATAAAGCCCATGTTTTGGCTAAAATATAGGAATGTAATAATCAGGCTTTCTGCTTTCCCATTAGCAGAAGTGCGCCTGTACTTGAGGGCTTTGTGAAAGCATGGATTTAAGCAGCCAGGTATTCACCAGGAGACGACCAGAAGATTATTCCTGCTAACGCGACATTCAAAATGTTCAGGCCGCACCAGATAATGGACAACTAAGCATATAGTTTTATCAAAATAAGCGGATCTACATCAGAAATTTTTAAACTCTTTAGTATGAACTGGTATGTAGTAAGTTAATACAGCCTCAATTATCACGCTAAAAAAAGCGATCTGGAGTTCCCTTGCCCCATAGTAACTGTCTAGACAATTTTAGACAAAAGAAACTCATTTGCTCTCGGAGGTGTTGAATGAAAAGTCACTTGGGGTTGGCAGAGGGATGGGGGGAGGGGATGGAAGTCAAAGGACTAGAAGCAAAGCGCCCTGTGCTTCCCAGGACCTAAAAACAGGTCTGTGCTGTATGCAGAGGCCACCTTAGGAGTAATTAGGGGGCGGCTCAAAGGCTGGAATCAAAGGAAGAGTTTTCTTCTAAGTTTTTTTCCATCATCTCTTTCCTTCAGTAGAGTGTACAATAAAACAACTTTATTATTTTAACACATTTATATTTTATTTTTCCTAAAAAATTATGCAAATGTACTTTCATTTCTATATCACGTGGATAAAATTTTATTTTTTAAAATTGCTAACCCAGAATCTTATTTCAATAACCTCCTCGGGAGCCACGCTGAGAGCTCTGGGCCCAAATGGTTTCTAAGACCACCTTCTAACAAGGGCCTGTTTCTGCTTCTGGAAATAAGGTCCCACTGACTCCAGAACTGACCCGTGCCAGACAAAGCATTATGCCAGAAAATCAGCTGTGAGTTTCTAGACGCTTTTTAGTTCCATCTAGGGCACAAATATTCTGTTATGAGAACAGTTAATTCAGAATTTTTATTCACCATAAAAGGCAGTTTGAGAATAAATCACTAGTTAATAAAGTATAAAGTACAATTTTACTTGGCAAAAGTTAGCAAGTAAAAATGCAAGGCCCGTTTTAATGACTTTGTCAGCTCATGTCACTCACTTTTATGAAGCCTTTGCTGGAATCCCTTCGTGGCTCCATTGTATGGAAACAAGCTTCTATCATGAAAACTATGGTATTTCATCAATTTATTCACCTCTTTTCCCAAGAAACAGTGAGCTCCTGCAGAGTCGGGGTGGTCGATCTGTACATCCCCAGCACCTAGCACAGTGATAGCACACAGACTCGGTAAACGTCTGCTCAGAGACATTTAATTTCATCTCAGAGCAATTCATCTCATTGCATTCCTAGTAATCTATTAGTTTGTTTGCTTTTAGCCACTGTGCTCCAGTTCCTAGAGCTATAAAACTTTGAAAACTTAGGAAATGATGTACAATGATTTATATCATAACTTGAGATATTGATATAGTTTATGTGATTTATCAGTCGCTTCTTGGCCTTAAAATAGTTCTATGATAGTCTGATTTGGAGAGTGTTCCCCAAGTGGACATATGAAAAAGGTATGTCCCCAGATGGTCTGCTAACCTTGATCCACTGAGATGTCACAATATTTATTATATTTAGTTTTATCTCATTCTTTTAACTTCTCGTTCTTGGTATATTTTGTGATTTGCATAATATGTTACTATAAGTATGTACATACACATACACACACACACACACACACACACACACATATATATATATATATTTGAGATGTACTAATGGAATTGTGTGACCAAAAATGTGTGGTCACACTGGTTTAGAGAATTGGACTAGATGACACAATTTTTTGGTATTTCTTGCTATGTTAAAGATGAATGAAAGAATACAAACATTCATTTACTTAATTAACGTTTATGAGAAACTTCTATAGGCTGAAATACTGCTCTAACTACTAGGCAGAAGTATACAAGAATAAATAAGACACATTTGCTTCTCTCAAAGAGCTTCCATCTAAGAAAAGAAATGAGACTTTAAGGTATATTAATAAAGGCCACTTCCCTCATGAAGACTTCGCTGCCTCCTTCCTCTCCTTGGCCCACTAGAGTGCTCCATGTCTCTTGGAGCGATTTAATACTGTCAGTTAGGAATGCACTTGACTGCGTGTAACAATGTTCAACTAATATTAGCTTAAACAAATACGAATTTATTTTTCTCACAAGTCCAGAGGTAGCCTCTGCTAGTGTTGATGCAGCTGCTCAATGATATTGTCAGGCACCGAGGTTGAGTCATCCCTGTCATGTTGGCTTTCCATTCTTGTTCTTGTTGCCTCTTGACACAAGATGGCTGCTGCATCTCCACATACCTTTTTTCATTCCAGTCAGGAAGATAAGGGAAGCACAACAACAGGCTGTGTTTTTATCTGGAAAGCAAAAGCTTTTACAAATCTCCCTCAGCAGACTTTGCCTTGCATCCTTTTGGAGAAGGTGGTGTCACAAGGTCACCTCTAACTGCAAGGGAGGCTGTAAAATCAAGCATTTGGCTTTCTAGTTTCTGTAAGAGATGAAGAAAGCAAAGGAAAAGTGGGTTGGGAATGCTGGTCTTGAGAGAACCAACCCATAGTATCCGCCTCAGGCACTGAAAATAGATTGCCTATTTTTTTTTTTTTTTTTACGTTGGTTTGAGCTGATTTTCTTTCCTACTAAATCAAAAGCTCCTTGAGACAAGATGTGATTTCATACCTCCTGAAATAAATATTTCTTGATTGAATGAATCAATAAGTAAGTGAATTTAATTGCATTAGGACAGAATAAATGTAGATAATTCCTAGTTTTCTAAATAGTTTCTAGTCCACTGAATCATAAAGGTTAGTTAACAGATCTCAGGAGGGGAGGTTTCCCGTTTTAAACTTCTTGAGTCCCATAGAATCTAACACTTTGCACACGCAGTGATGGGTGCTCAGTTAATGCTTTATCAATGCTGAACAGCTGAATAATGGGGCGTGATCATGGGGCAATCTTACATTCCAGCATGAATGAGGCCACCAATGGTATCTGAAAATTACAGGACAAAAAACTTTAGCTTTCTCAATTCTCAGACACTTGATTTTTGGTATATTAAATCAACAGATATTTAACTTTTGAAAACTTTCCTTTCTGTCAGCTTGGCACCAATTTCAGTCTATTTCTGGTTTAACGGTATGCATTTTCCCTCGAAGTCTCAATTTATAATCCCTGACCCCAAATTAAAAACTAAAGGCCTCATTGGATGTCATATGAACTGATAATCCTGCATTATCACTCATATTCTGGATAAATATGCTATGATTGTCCCCTTTAATTATAAACCTTGAAGGTGTTTCAGTAACAAAGTAGGCAATTCATATGGTTGAGTGCAGAGCAAATTTATAATCAAGAAATAAAAGATTTCCACTGGAAAACACTCTTTTATTATCCAACCCCCTCTCATTATTCAGTGCAGAGGTGAGGGCACTGGAGAGGTCACAAGGGCGTTTGTCCTGGACCTCCCCTCATGACTGCCCCTAAGTCATTTCATCCCACTGAGAAGAGATCTGTCCTGGTGGACTTTTGAGAGACACCTGGTGTCCTTAATAAGTTAGTCCAAAGTTTGAAAAACTCAATTTCAAACAATGATTCTTCCTCCTAGCGTAAATCGCACTTGCTGTATTTTGTTCACTTTTATTGCCCTGGCAATAGAAGGTTGGAAATCACTCTCTGAAGTCTCTGAGCAAAAGGTTTTCCATGAACGATGCTGCTGATTTGCTTGCTCTTGGAGCTCCATTACACTTAATTTTCAATTCTTCGCTCATTCTTCAGATTAATATTCCCCTGAGACCACTTCAAGTTTTCTTTAACTATTTGCAGTTGTGTAGCCAGATACGGCCATCCTTCTTTCTCTCGGAGTGAGCATTTGACCCAGTGCTTGTGCTGTTCCTCCAGCGTCATTTTAGAATCTCAAGATTGGGCTTTAAGTGGTTGTAAATCTTCTCGGCACCCTGACTCACTCATATCTGGCAAAGATGTATCTACTGTATATTATTTTCATCACCGCATTGTGCATTTTACGTTTTAACCTTATGATGTCATTATAAATTTTGTTTTTCATTACCATACCAATTTTAAAAGGTCACAAAATTTTTCATCTCTTTAACATTATGTATATAGGTTATCCCTAGATTCAGGATGTTTAATGGCAAACTTTATAAATGTCTTTCTTCTTCATTCGTTCATATATCCATTTACTTTGTCCCTTCATTCAACTATCTGGGCCAATATTATGCTGGTTAATTAAATTAAGAGACAATTATATGCTGATCGCCATGCTAGGTACTAGAAATAAAATGATCTAACCTCAGGTAGTTTTTAGACTATTGAGGGAAGAGACATTAATCAAATAATTCCAAAATAAGTATAAAAATGCAACTTTGACAAGAGCAGTGACAGAACAGGTAGATGTGGCTTAGTCCTGGGGGTCCAGAAAGGCTTCCTGAGAAAGCCATGCTTAAGTCACGATCCGGGCGATGAAGGGGAGGCAACCAAGTGAACAGTGGAGCTGAGAACATTCTTCCCACCGATGGATCATTCCTTCACTTAGCAAACATTTATAGAGAGTCTTTATGCCAGAGACTGTGTTTGATCTGGAAACGCAGCAATAAACCAGTCAGGAGCTGCCCTGCCTTCACTAAGCGTTAAGTCTAGCGGGGAGACGGGTATTAAACACATCATCACACCCAACAAGGACTTAAATTACAATCAATCAAGATAAGAGCCATGGAGGAGATGCAGCAGGGCAGCTGGGAAATCAGTTAAGATCAGTCTGTGGCTTCCCTGAGAAAGCAGCATTCTTCCCTGAGAAAGGTCATTTGAAAATGGTACCAGTGTAGCAGGACCCATCCCTGCCTGCGAACTCCTGGGATGTGCCTGAGACTGATGATGATTTGTTACTACTCACTGCTCAGAAAGATGTGCGTTGTAGGCGTGAAAATATTTAAGAGTTAAATGGTCTCAGGTACTTTTCTGAGTTTCCTAATGAATATGCTGAGTAAAGCAGTGTGAAACCCTTCCCTTTCGCCATGGGCTGGGTTTTCTTGTTGTCATGGGCAGGTAGTTGCAGAGCCTGACAGAATTTGTTCTTGGGGATTGTAGACCCTTATTGTCTGAGTGCAAATGGTTTTGTTTTGATTCCTTTTCCTACTTACCTAGCAATGAAAGGAAAAGCCTTTTCGTTTGCTTCTAGAATATGCACAACTCTGGTTCTTTCTTGTCTCTATCCAATGTCTTTTTCAAAGACATTTGCCAATTATTTTTAACCTAGATTTTATCAAATGATTTCCTACACAAAGCAGTTTCCTGCCCATTTAAAAAGTATTGCTTGGCTTGAGTTCATATTTTTAAGGTAAATATTTCATTTTTTTTAAAAAGTATTTGTTCCTTTTTCTATGCAACTGAGTAGTAACACTGATATTTGTCAGACTTTTTTTTCCTACACAAGCAGGGCTTTGCATTTCCTTTGTCTTCATTCTTACACATCTTCCCTATCTCTTCGATTTATCCTTGAGGAAATGATGCCAACTTTCTCCTTTTTGAGCAAACATATTTGAATTTTGGTTTCTTGGATTACCTTTGTTGTTGTCGTGAAAATTTTTTTAAATTTTAGTATTTATTTTTGTTCTGAGTGTTGTAGTTATTGCTGTTTTTAATGTTCGGTACTTAAAGACACTTTCATAGTATTTTTGCCATACATTTTTCTTTTATTTAATAAGCATAAGTAATCTGAATGAAATAAATTTTCCTTATTTCATTAAATCTCCTCCTTTTTGTTCTTGGAAGCTCCAATTCAAACATTTATGTCTCTTTTTAAGGTTAAGTTTTCAATTTATATTTTTACATCTTTCCTCCACATTTTTATGAAATCACATTAAGAAATCTTTTAATTATTTATGATTTATTCTTGAAAATAGTCTCCAGCAGGAAACAAGACTAAGCTTATTTGTGTACTTGCTAACTCCCACAATTACTCCCTCACCCATGCATGAGTGTAGGCAAGCATTCAAAGATTTATTTGGCACATACTATATCCTAGACATTTTTAACGCTAAGAAGAATTGTGTGGCTAACTCTGTGAGCTCCCAGCCTAATGGGTGGTTAAAAAGGGTAGAGAAAGAATAGAGACAGATATAAACATTTTCTTTCTTCTCTCTCATTTTTTTATTGATATTGAGGTAAAATTGGTATATATCACTTACATAAGTTTCAAGTGTGCAATATTATAGTTCAACCACTGTATACACTACAAAGTGATCACCACCAAAAGTCTAGTTACCATCCATCACTATACAGTTGACACCTTTCACCCATTTTGCCCATCCCCAGCCCCCTTTTGCTCTGAAACCAACCTGTTCTCTCTATAAGTTTGTTCTTGTTTTGGTTTGTTTGTTCATATTTTTTGTTTTTTTTAAATGCATATGAATGAAATCATATGGTATTTGGCTTTCTCCATCTGGCTTATTTCACCTATCATAATATCCTCAAGGTCCATCCACGTTGTTGCAAATGGCAAGATTTCATTCTTTTTTATGGCTGAATAGTATTTCATTGTACATATATATAGTCATGTGTCACTTAACAATGAGAGACGCATCAGGTGATTTTGTTGTCGTGCAAACATCATAGAGTATATTTACACAAACCTAGATGGTATAGCCAAATACACACCTAGGCTAGATGGTACTAATCTTATGGGGCCACTGTTGTATATGCATTCTGTCATCAACCAAAATGGCGTTATGCAGCACATGACTGTACACCACATCTTTATCCATTCATCCATCGTTGCACACTCAGGTTGTTTCCGTATCTTGGCCATTGTCAATAATGCTGCAATGAACATAGGGGTGCATATATCTTTTTGAATTAGTGTTTTCGTGTTCTTTGAATAAATACCCAGAAGTGGAATAGCTGGATCATATAGCAGTTCTATTCTTAATTTTTTGAGGGATCTCCATACTGTTTTCCATAGTGACTGCACCAATTTACATTCCCGCCAGCAGTGTATGAGGGTTCCCTTTTCTCTACATTCTCTCCAACCCTTGTTGTTTCTCATTTTTTTGATAATAGCCATTCTAACGGGTGTGAAGTGATATCTCCTTGTGGTTTTGATTTGCATTTCCCTAATAATTAGTGATGTTGAACATTTTTCACATGTCTGTTGGCCATCTGTATGTCTTCCTTGGAAAAACGTCTACTCAGATCCATTTTTTAATCAAGTTGTTTGTTTTTTTATTGTTGAGTTGTATGAGTTATTTATACGTTTTGGATATTAACCCCTTGACAGATATATGATTTCCAAATATCTTCTCCCATTTGTTAGGTTGACTTTTCATCTTGATGATGGTTTTCTTTGCTGTACAGAACCTTTTTAGTTTGATGTAGTCCCACTTATTTATTTTTGCTTTTGTTTCCCTTGCCTTTGGAGTCAGATCCACGAAAACATTGCTAAGACCAATGTCAATAAGCTTACCACCTATGTTTTCTTCTAGGAGTTTTATGATTTCAGGTCTTACATTCAAGTCTTCAATCCATTTTAAGTTAATTTTCATGTATGATTTAAAGTAGTGGTCTAGTTTCCTTCTTTTGCCTGTGGCTGTCTAGTTTTCCAACACTATTTACTAAAGAGGCTATTCTTTCTCTATTGTGCTTTGTCGTAAATTAATTGTCCATAGATGTGTGGGTTTATTTCTGGGCTCTCAATTCTGTTCCATTGATCTGTGTGTCTGTTTTTATGCCAGTACCATGCTCTTCTGATTGCTGTAGCTTTGTAGTATAGTTTGAAGCCAAGGAGTGTGATTCCTCTGGTTTTGTTCTTCTTTATCAAGATTGCTTTTTCAGAATCTTTTTGTGGTTCTATACAAATTTTAGAACTATTAATTTATTTTGTGAAAAATGCCATTGGAATTTTGATAGAGATTGCATTGAATCTGTAGATAGCTTTGGGTGGTATGGACATTTGAACAATATTATTTCTTCCAATCCATGGGCACAGAATATCTTCCCATTTATTTGTATCTTGTTCAATTTCTTTCATCAGTGTCTCATAGTTTTCAGTGTACAAATCTTTCACCTCCTTGGTTAAATTTATTCTTAGGTACTTTATTCTTTTTAACGCAGACATTTTCTTTATTTTCATTAATTTCTAATACTTAAAGTCTTATATCATTAACAATTGACTGCTTTACAAACAAAAGCAGTCAAAGGACTCCTCTTGGGGACTTCTAGCAAGTTTCACAAAATAAGATTTTTCTTATTCATTGTTTTTGTTCATTTTTATTATAGACCTTGCCTCACTTGGTATCTCTAAAATAAGTAAACAAGTGTTGAATGGAGAGAGAGAGCAAGAGAGAGGAAAGGAGAGAATGACCTTTATACTCTGGTGGAGATAGCTAGCTGTCAACTAAAGTTTCCTGCTTGCCTTCATGGTACGGAGTAACTGGGAAGTAGGTACTCATTCAGGGACTACATTTCCCAGCATTCTTTGCATCTAGGTCAGACTGACTGACTGCGTTCTGATCAATGGCATGTGGGTGAATGGGATGAGTGCCCCAAACACCTTCATTTTCTCCCTTCCTTAACGAATGTCATCCCTTAGGGCTACTTTGGGAGCCACATGTTGAGGACGGTGGAACCACAGGGCTGAAGAAGCCTGGGTCTCTGAGTCACCACTTGGGGTAGAACCACCCGTCCAGGAACACCACATTGGTCTGTGATGTGTGAGGAAGCAAATTTCCGTTTTATTAAGCCGTTGAAATATGAGGGTGTATCTCTACAACAGTTAGTGTTAGCTTATAAATACACAGTCCTTCTCACACTGTAAACAGTGAAGCAACAAGAGAATGAATGGCTTGGCACAATGTTGGACATGAGGCATCTTACCAGTCTTGCTATGTATACACGGAATTTATATTCCAGCTTTGCTGCTCTTAACTATTTGGAGAAGGGGATAAGATCCTTCCACATTTATAGGAGATTGAATTTTTAAATTTAATATAGAGTATTAGTACAATATTGTCTCAAATTTGAAGTAAATCAGTGAGTTTGAACCTTGCTAAAGTTCTGCATTACAGATCATGACATGACAGTCATTATCCAGTGTGTTAAGAATGGCCCACAGGATTTCCATAAATGAAATGCGTAAATCTGTCTCTCTAATTAAACCTAGCAATGAAGAGCTTTCATTTAAAGCCATTCATCTTAGAATTTTTTTTTAAGCAACAGGTATAATTGCTTCAAGTAGACAGTTTTATAGGAAAGACCCTGTGAATGGATCTTTTTTTCTCAATTCTTGATGGAAACCCATGTGCTTCACAGAATACAAACCTCACACAACATATTTTTATGGTGCATTTCAACCCAAATTTTACACACCAGATACAACGTAACCGGAACGAATACGCTTGCATGAGGCCGCTCTCCACCACCCACTCTGTGGATAGCTGGAAAAGTCATAAACAGTCCCTGGACCTTGCAATGTGATCTTTCACTCTGCAATAGCTGACGACAATTTTCTGCCTGATTGGGAGCATAATGTCTTAAAGGAAATTTCAGAGCCTGCCTTGGACAAACTCTGGTGTTGGTGACATCTGCCTTATCCCCAATAAAAATGATGTATTGTGTAACAGCGAATTACTCAGCAAACAATTCCCAGAGATCACCTTTGCTATGGAGTGTGAAACAGAACTACTCCCTTTCCTGAATGTCAGGAGCTTTACAGAGGAGAAACGACCTACCGACAGTGACTCAATGGGAAATGTCGCTCTTCAAACAGATATATGATGTTTAACTTTACACACTTGGTACCCATGGAAAAAGTAAAATAAAACCATAAGTTCAGTTCCTGCAGAGCTTTATAGAATGCATACATACAAATATATATATATATATATAAATAAAAAGTGTGTTCTCCAGTGATTATATATATGCAGTGAATATATAAAACAAATATAATACATGCATTTTTATGCAGTGAATATACATATACATACTTTGGAAAAAGTCATGTGCAATCAACAAAGCCTGTTTCAAAAGGATACTATCCCAGCAATTGTGGGTCTTGAATAAATATTATGGCTACAAATTGGTTTGAAATATCCTAATGAAGAAAAATTTTAGGGGAAGTCCCTAAACTAACTGTAATATCTTACTGCCTCAACATCGCCAAAATAACATACAAGCAACACAAAAGACTAATTAAAATTTTTTAATTTCTTTTTCTACCGATTTGGTTAAGATTGGGAATCATCACTAAATAAATGAATCCTAGGCAAATGTATTAATTGCAGTAAGACCCACATTGAAGCGATTAGGAGTTGCCGGTTCAAACATCTGATAAAAGAGCACCATGAATCCCAGTTACATCTCCAAACACAGGAAAACTGGTCACCAAATGAAGGCGTTTGAGTGCCTTCCTTTAGTGCATTCTGAGTCTTGTTTCTTGCTCATATATATAACTTGGAGCACTTCACGCTTGTCCACTTAAAGTTTTAAGTTTAATGAATCTAGAGAGTAGCCTGTTCCTTCCCAAACCTTGGAATGCACTGCTACGGGCATGTTGAAGAAAGTCTTCACGTAGCCTAAAAGGACACTGGCCCTTTAACTTTTAACACACTTCCCCAATTAAGAGCTTTCGGCTCCAGACTTTAACAGCTGTCTGCAGCTGTTGAAAAGTGATTTATCATTGTCAGGGTTCGTGACCAAAACGTTAAAAGAATTTTTTTTTTTTTAATGTTTGGCAGGGTAACTTTCATCTATAGTCATCCATCCTCTTTAATGCTTTCTTATTCACAGTAGCAATAAAAAAATGAAAGAAAAATATTTTACTGAATAATTTTGAATTTTATTTTCCTCATGCAGAACACTCTAATGATTCGTAAAAATCTTTTGTGTGAGAGAATATTGCTCTGAAAAATATTTGTTTTGTTTTATGGAGAAAAATGTGGAGTTTTGCTTAAAAGTCTTTTGATGGAAGTCTGATTTTATTCATGCATGGGAAATTCTTTTAAATTCTAAAATGTTCAAGGAAATCCAAAACCATTTCCCTGTTTTTGAAATAACGAAAGAATATATTTTTTCTTTTTTACTGATGTTAAAAAGGCTTCCACATCAAACATTCAGTGTTTTCATAGTGTCATACTTTGTTTTTAAAGGAAGCTTTTTTACCTTAAAAATTGCAAGTGGAAGGAATCTGGAAGAATCTATAACCTCAGGTTCATCTGCTGTGGATCACGTGTTCACTCGTCTTGGAGAAACTCAATAAATGTTGGGCTTTTCTCACTTCTTACTGTCTACTTCTCTTTTCATAACCATTTGCTTAAAGTTATTTGGGGTCCAATACTAAATCAGCTTGCTATTCAGCTAGTTATTCAACTAGCTTTTCTTGGATGCCCACTGAGTGCCATGTCTATCGTGGCCCAAAGGCAGAAATGCATCCTAAGCCAGGAGCTCATACCCTGAAGAACATTCATTGCACGGGTCCTTTATACTCTAAGCAGCCTATTCCAACCACATTTTTCCCGTATCAGAGGGCCAACATAGATATTGACCACAAAATTATTTTATTGTTTACTTTTTCAAAGTTCTGTGAAATGAGTTTTTTTAGTTTTCCTCTGGAAGAGATTTTAATACCGAATCTGAAATCCATTTACATCCTCCCCAACTTTAGTACAGAGACTTTTAACATGTCCTTCAATGCATGCCCCCCTACATCCCATTTCTGTCATGGGCTACAGGAAATAAGATTCGAGAATCTTCAAGGCCTTATATCAAAGCAGTTAAGGAGGGACTGGCTGGATTTAATCCAAACGTCTGATTCCTCACCTGGGATGTTTGGTTGCCTCCCCGACTCCCCTGAAGCTCAGGAGCCAAGTGATGGGCACACGTGATTTGGAGCACTCAGCGACAATGGAGTGGACAAAGAAGTAAAACTTGAATAGAAAGCCTTCATGAAGCTGGCCACCGAACCATGGGCAAGGTGGGGACACAGAAGCATAATGCGGAATCTATTTATAACAACTTAGTGCTTTCCTGAAAAAGATGAGCTAACAATTGAATATGACAACTCCTCCTCAACAGCTTGTCTTGAGTGACTCTTGCCTTTAGTTCAGCCAGTGGCTTCTCTGAGGAGTCAGAGAGCAGTGAGAGACAGCAGCAGCCTTGTGTGTTTAGTTCTGCTCTCGAAGTATGCTTCTGTCTGCTTGCTTCCCTGAAGAAAAGGCAGTTGGCCTTTGCAATGTTTTGGCCATAGATCTGTCCTCCTAAAGATAATAATTTGCTTGAGCAACTTCCTGTTTTAAAGACACTCCCTGGGGCATTCGTAGCCCTGAATTATAAAAGAGACAAAGTGGCATAAGAATGTAAAGCTGCAGACTCCAGATTAACCATGATCTGGAAACTCCTTGGGAAACAGAAAGAAACAGAGGTTAAAAGAACTCTAAATTTAATTCTTATTTTTCTTTATTTTCCAATTTATGGTCTGAAACACAGGCATTGGTTTTATTGTATAAAGAAAGCAAACAGCCTGGGGAAAAAAATAGAGGAGTCGGAATCAGGACTCAAGATTAGTAATGGCATCATAATATGTTTGATGACTTTATAGGCTCACATGAAATCACTTGGTCATTTCCTCCTTCTCATAAAGATATCGGGACACCTAGAAAACTCTTCTCATTGTTTATTACCATTGTCTTACACTCCAATGGCCAGCCATGAATTGATGTGAGGTTAAATGGGTTAGGCTGGGAGGAAAAGGAACCTTATCATAAATTTGCCTGGTGAGGTCTCATTATTTTAAAAAGTTCAGGAAGGCTTCCAGTTTAAAGAAAGACTCATCATGGTAGAAAGCTTTACAAGCTCAGCCAGAGCCCCTGGAGGAATTATGCCTAAGGGGACAGGCGTTGGTGCAGCAAGCTTTAAAAATGTAAAAAGATTTAAAAAATTAAAAGGCCACCTATAAAAAATATCACAGGAAACGTAGTAAATTTTGTCTGTAACTTTCTCTGAGGACCAGCTAAAATATTTCAAACAAATGATTCCCCTTTTTTGAAAGAAAGGAACGGATTAGAACATTAATATCCTCAAAAAGAACACTCAAGAAAAAGCATCTTAATATTGACTGTATGTTTCTGAAACCATAAGTAAATTGCTAGGAAATGCGTATGTGAGCTTTGGTTTACATAAGTTCAGTTGTTGAATATCATCTTGGAGGAAGAAAGTGTTTGTAGTTCAATTCCTAAATCAGAGGTTCGTTTTATGCATTTATTTTTCTAAAGGCTTACTTCCTTTGACAAACTCTATAAAGCCAAAATCACCTATGTAATTGAAGAAAAATATGTGAGGAAAAAAGAAGCCCTGAAATTTGTAGGTGGAAAGATTTTTTTTAAAGAAGGTGACTAAAAGCCATAGTAAGATAATAAGAATCTGAGGAGTAGTTTAGTCCCATATGCCAAAAATCTAAAGTCTTTTAATTATATCACAAAAGGTTGGCTTTGATCAGAAAGAATTTCATAAATATATGTGCGAGTATTTTGTACATTGGTAAGCACTCTATAAGTATGAGGTATGTATTGCTGTTATTATGGATCTTGGTGAGGGAACCGCATCTCCTAAATGAGAGAATCAAACTCCAATCAGAGTCTGGCATGAAAGTGTGGTCCAAGATAGTGAGGACTGGTAAACAAAGGATGAAATGCTGGGCTCAAGCTAGACAAAGGAAAAGAAACTTATAGCAGTAAAAGTGAAGCTTTCATTATTTAGAAAGCTTCCAATTAATGATAACACTGATGTTATTCCAGATGGTAAAAACAAACAAGCAATGGGTGTAGCTAACATTTTCCAGGGTTAATAGGAAGTGATCTGTTATGAATAAAACATGGAAACATCTAATTCAAGGTAAACCATAGGCCAGGGATAAAAGATAAATGGCTTTCATCTTGTATCCCAACTCCAATGGATTGCTAAAGCACTAGTTTAAGAAGGATTCTGAGGCTGCATTTTGGTTCATCCAAAAGAGAGCCAAGATCTACTGATGATGCCTACCTTGGAGAGAGAATGGAGAAATGGCATAGGAGTTGAGACTGGAATAAGGAGAGTGGAGCAAGAGTGAACTGAGAGCAGGATTGGGCTCAACCAAATGGTGAGTGGCCTATTCTCTGTTTTCCAACCCAGAATACAGATGGGCACGTGAGGAATTGCTGGAGATGTGCAGGGTTCTGAAGAACTTAACTTTCTGCCTAGAACAAAAAATCATGAAGAGCTAACCCGATTGCTGATGGTGTCAGAGATTCAATATGGTATTAAAAATGACCTTAGGATCATTCGTTAACATCTCTTAAGATAGTCTCCATTTCCCCCTGAAGATGTGCATTCCACCCTTCCCCACCCTGCTGACCTGCTGACATCACCCCAGGAGACTGACTTTTATGGACTGTCTCAGTGGGTTCTTCCCTTGTGGCTTGCGTTTGGCTTCAAGTCCAGTTTATCCAATGGGAGGTGATGAGAGGAGGTCAGGAAGTCAGAGGAGAGAAGGATAGGAGAAGAAAGATGTCAGTTCTCTCTCTGCTAGGCCACAGGTTGGCAGTGACTGAATTTCTCAACTAAAGGCCACGTCTCCTGTCTGGGAGTTTTCTTCCACAGCTTCAGCTACAGCTTTCTCTGGATTCCAATAAACCGTCTCTTTCCTTCCTCCTCAGCCTATGGGTAGTAATGGCTTCCCGCTATTGCTAACTACAAGGTACTCATCATGCCTGTTGGCTTCCCACATTTTGTAATAGTTCCTTGACTAAATTTTCTTCAATTACCCACTGGAATGTAACATCTTTTTTCTCTCACGATTGATATAGGAACCCAAAGATACACTCCTCCATTGTCCAAGACTATAGCAGCATTATAGTAGCTATAGGGCATTCAGGAGCTTTAAGACTCCTCTCCATAATTTCCATAAGGCCTCCCTTCCATAATATTGACAATTGATATTATCTCAACCAAGTATAAAGAATTCCATAAATGAAATTTCAATATCCTCTCCCTTTCAACAAAATGACACTCCCCACCCTCAAACATACACACACTACACACACACACACAGACCACCTCGTCCTATATAAATATCTGGATCGGCACCAGCTTAGCAGGATAGCAACATCTGCGCACAGGCAATATTATCTACCTTCCCTGCCAGTGTTCTTGGGCCAGTGAAATCAGTTTAAAATTTCATCAAAGGCAATGTTGAAGGAGAAGAGAAATCATAACATGTACAATATAAGTTGTTAACACAACAGTATATTGAGTGGGATTTTTCTGTTGCCCATAATTGGCATCTAGGACCCAAATTTGAGCCCAAAATGATGTCAAATTACCCACATTCTAAAGGGGGATACAAATAATTGGAACCAGAGATCTTTGCCAGGTTTATTACAAAGCAGCCTAATCTTAACCACAACCCCTCTAAACCTCAGTCTATATAAGCAGAAGACTGGAAATTGAAGAGAGAGAAAGGGAGATGAAGAATTGTTGATTTGAAAGCGGAGTTCTGGTCTTTTCTTACTCACCCTTGAATGAAACAAGGAGTAGAGGAGGTGCTTCCACCTGTCCCAAGCTAAATTAGAGGAACTTGAAGTGAGTCACCTGCAAACATTGAAGGTATCTCTAAAAAGAGAAGAATGTCATCTCATTTATCAATTATCTAGATATCACATCCAATAGTTAGATAGATCAACAGACTGGCTGGTATTCCCATTTCAGAAGAGAAAAAACAGAAAGGAAGACAACGAGAAAGTCAAAATAAGGGTAGATGAATAGCCTGTATTCATAGCCATGCTCGAACCATCTTACTGGTACCCCACCTGAGAAGACTGGCTTCTTGATGAGTGGCCCCAATATCAAGAGTCTGTGGGTGTACCACTGAGGTCAGGAGCTAGAAGGGAGTTGATGAGTACCCTCTGTGGAGCCAGCAGATCAACATCAGTCCCAGAGAGTGTATCAGCTCGCTGTCAATATTATCAGAAAGAAGTAGCAACAGTGAGAAGATTACATCTAAGTCCAGATAAATAAGAAACCCATGTCCCCATCTTTATCCCCCTCTGTACTGCAACACTAGAACCAGACAAAGGAGGGAATGATGAATAAGAGAGTAGACCATGTCACTCCCCACTGCAGGGCCCTCCATCCTTAGAGGAGAGAGGGTAGGAGAGGAGACAAATGTCCAGTAGGATATAAGTTTGATGAGTTACATTGGACAGGCCTATGCTTCACGAAAATGCAAAGTGACCAGAAGACAATGGAATGTGCCTAAGCTATCACTAAAGGACAAAGAAGAAAGATTTTACAGAGCACTTTGGAGGTGGTGAATGAAGAAAAATAAAACTGAACCATGACTGACAAAGTTTGTGAGCTCTTCATGAGTATGTGAGACTGTTCTTTTTCAGAATTATCTGATGGAGAAAACTCCTTTCTTCCCTTCTCCTCCCTTCCCAAACTGAAAGCTGAAAGAATCGTTGCATCACAGAAGAGTATCTTGCCCTCCCGTCTCTGTTCACCTTTCCCCAGCCCAAAGCAGGGCTGTTGCTAGCTTATGTGTGACTTAGAAAAAGTGCTTCCTTGAGGTGCACTTGTTGATGAAAATGGTCATTAAATTTTGATAATTGTATCATGTTATGCTTTTTCAAACTGTGAGAAATTCTATAGGTAATTGTAACACTATTTGCATTCTGAAGGATGTTTAAAGAGACTTTATGCTCTGTGGAACTATAAGAAAATGTTCATTAACGTGGGAATTCACAATTTATTCTGCTAAACTTTCCTACACTTGCTCTTATAATCTTTGTTTTGATGGCCAAGATGATATTAAATGTATGTTTACTGGCTATGTATGGATGGATTCTTCCAAAAATCAACTAACTCTGGGAACTATAGGTTCCCCTCCTGTCTCGTTCCTTACAGTTCACATGTTGATGAAAATGGTCATTTGTCCTATAAAATTACCCAGAGGTAAATTTGATGCATGTATCACTGTAGCATCACTTAACATATTCCTCTGTCCCCTGTGAAAAGGTCGTTAGAGAGGTTGATTAGATTTTTTTTGGCAAGAGTAGTTGCATATGATTCTATGTATGTCTATCAATATGGCATAATTTCCAGTTGCCTCTTGTTCTGTGATGTTGAAGCCTTCGATGATTATTGTTAAAATCCATCAATTAATTAGCGTTTTGAAAAGCGGTGATATTCTATCGTTCCACTTCATTTATTTGGTGGAAAGTTTCTATATAAAAAGAAATTTCTCCTCATAAACTATTTGGTTACCCTGAGGTACAGTTTATACAGGAAAGGCAGATTAGATGCTTACTTTTCCCCTTTATTTATCAGTTTACAGAATAATTAGTTTGTTTCCTAGCATTCTCTGAAGATAACCAATGAAGTCCCTCCCCACTCACCACCCTTCTGATCATTGTGAACTCATTTTTTCATTTTATTAAGATATTTGATATCTTTCAATCCATCGAAATTGTTATTAATAACACTCAAATTATTTCATCTTTGGCCAATGGGATTCTCTTCTGAATCCTTTTAGTGCCACCCCAATAGTCACTATTATTTCCTTTCTTTCTGGTGCAAAAAGACCTTATAGGATGATTTCACACATTTCCTAGTCTAGATAGTTCCTCTGTATGTTTCTCTCAGCCTGATCCTTTTGGTGGAAAATGGTATTTAGAGACTACAAACTGGGCACTTTTGTTCCTTTTCAAAACTATCGTGGCTATTTTATTGCTAGATATCGACAACATTGTACAATCTGCAAGAAAGTGACTAACAAATATATTTAAATTATGGTTAAGAAAAGATGCTAGGAAAAATAAAGGGGGTATTTTAGTTTAGTCTAATTAAATATCAGCTCATTAGTGGATATTGGCCTATTAGGATGTTTTCTTTCCTATGCAGTCTTATAACTGCTTGAAATTAGATTAAAAAAATACTGTGAAAATGAGAACCTCCCTTCTCATTCCCACACTTGTAAAGACTTTAGCACAGTACCTACTGCAAAATAAATGCTCCAGAAGGGCTATTGTTTTTATTACTATTGGCTGGATTCACACTCCCTTTTTCCCATTCAAAAAGAGTAAAAAATGAAATTAATTTAAAGTAAAGGGGAAAAAATGTGTTCCTTGAAGCCCAAGCAAAGGCTAGTTAGTGTCTGCCTCCTTTCTACTTCGTTCTAAGGTGTCGTTTGTGTCACAGAAGAGATCTGGTAATTACATTTCTCAAAATCCCCGTCCCCATTTGGGGAATGAAGATTTTCGTTGTATAAGAAAGTTGATATAGATGTAACACTCATGAGGTTAAGTAAAAACCCTATATCCCTGAATTTGCAGTATCAATATGACTTTATGATTTATTTTAACACACACACACACACGCGTGCGCACATTATCTAATGTGTCCGCTGCAGAAACCTATGAACAATCACCAACATAGGTGCAATGAATGGGCCCTATTGCACAAAATGTGGCTTCCAAATATCATTTCCTGCTGGAAAGAACTAATGCCCCTGAGAGAAATAGCTGATTCTAAGTCTATGTTAGGAAATGAGCAAGATGAGGCTCTTACGTCTTGTCATAACTACAAACAAAGGAAGTTATCTAGTGTTTTGTCAAAAGAACCAAGAAGCCAATTTGAAAAGGCTCTCCTTGGCCAATCATTAGGCAATTGAGCACCAATAAGAATAATAAGAGCAAGGGATTGAAATATATTTGATATGTTTCGATTGATATCAGAAATGTTTCAGTCCCAACTACGTTTCAATCCTTGAGCTCATAGTGATACTAAAAACAGGTCATTGGTCAACTTTTGAGGAAAACTAGGAAATAAAGGGTAAATGCCTCACAAATCAAGGATTTGTCCTTCCTTTCTCACCTTAAACCAGCTGATTTTTCTGCGACATTTCCTCAGTATCCGGGTCCTTTGTGAACATTTGCTTTAGAACCCAGGGTTCTATCAGCCTGATCATTACACATGCAGCCATTACTGTCCTTATCCACTAAAATGCATACTGAGGGCTTCATCTTTTATGACACTGAGTTCACAAGGAGTCTCTAGCAGAGAGAGCCTCCAGTCAGTACGGTCATTATTTGACAGACCTTTATTGAAGATCTATTATGGACAAGACGCTTTTATTGTCCCTAAAGATACAGCAAAGACCAAGCCAAGTCTCTATCATCAAGCAGCTTGTTTTCTTTGTTCTTCCATAAAAAAAACAAAGAAGGGAACGGAAGTGAGGTGGTTGAAGGGAATGACTAAGTCAACTGGCAAATGGCTCTGAGTAGAATGTACATGATAAAGAAACAAGCAGGACATAAAGTTGAAGCAAGGGCAAGTATTCTGAGTGTACTTTCCCAAAGCTATTTCTTTCTCCTTGTTAAAGAAAATCTTTAACAAGGTATTAACATCACGCATTTTAAATGTTTTGTCTCCTCTTCTTTCATTCGGTTCAATTTTGTATTGAACAAAATCTGGATTTTTCTTCTCATCACCCTCTGGCTTAAGGGAGCATGAATGTGAATTCGCTGGGACAATAGGAAGCTCCATTTCATAACACGCTACTTTGGCATAACGACTCTTTTCCTCTGAGAATTGGTTTTGAAACTCACCCAAACTTACTCAGAGGAAACTCATTTTGACTGTAATGGCTACATGTGTAATAAGATTAGGCTGACAGAATCCTGCTCTTTTTCTTTTTCAGACTGAAATATATCAGATTTAAAAGGCCTTTTTTCAATCTGAGAGTAAAACAAGAATAATAACTTTTGAGCCAGTGGTGGTTTACAAGTGTACAAAGCTTGCAGTTTTATTTTCTCCACACAAAGACCGCTTTTATTACAAACAGTATGCTCTCGCTTGGGAGTATCAATTCTAGTGTCTAAATCTCCAGGTAGAGGCATTTCCTTGCCCAGGAGTCTAATAAGCATGCCAGAAAACCACACGGAGCAGAATGCTATATGCTTCATGCTAACCTGGGACCATCATCTTGTTAATTTCCTGGTGCTCATGTGTATTTCGTTAACTCATCAATTCAGCGGTTACTGCATATATTACGCTTTACCATATATGTCAGAATAATGGTACACGGGTGGCATTTGTAGGCAGGAGGGGAAAGACTTGTCACAAACAGGTCTCTGGGTTTCCAAACAGGGGCCCTGAAAGACTTCTTCTTAAATAACAACCTCTAGTGATACTCTGTCATTCTGGGCTGAAATGTGAAAGTTTCTGCTTTCTTAAAGTCCTGCATGGTCCTATTGAGTGTGTCTTACACACATATGCACACACACACACACACAAATTATTTGAACACATGGTTCTCTGAACTCCTTTGGAACATATATCTGCATAATTCATTTTGACCTTAATCATATACTGCCTTGTATTGTTACTCAGTAATTTACATCTGTGAGTTCTATTGTCCCAGAATAAAATACTTAGATCACAAAGGACTGAGATTAGGTTTTATTATTTTTTTAAATCACAGTCCTCCCTCCCTACCTGCCACCCCCCAGTTCCAATACCTTCCTCTGTACATAACTATTTCTAAAGAAATACAGTAATTATCATCTGCAGTATCATCATTAATAGCAATAATAATTATCAATTATTAAGCCATGTGCTGAACTGGTTAGTTTGCATTCATAATCTCCTTACATTCTTGCAAACTTTCCACATGTTTTAGCCACATATTACATTTGTAATAAAATATTTCAAAAATTCAAAAAATAAAATAAAAATCCGTGTACCCACCATCATCAAAGTAGTTAAAACCTTTCTTACGGACATTTTAATAGATATTGATGCTGAGGCTCAGAGAGAGTAAAGTGATGTGCCAAGATTTCATAATTAATAAGGAGCCACTTCTAATTGAAGTGTGGGATGCCAGAATAAAACTTAGATTACATTAAAATGACCAAATTTAGTCATGTAGATAACGGTGGTACAGATCCTGAAAGGGTTAAAGTAAGTTTCAGCATTATTTGATGGGTGGTCAGAAAATCACTTATGAGTTGTGAAAATCTGGCCCGATATTCAGGAAGACTCAGCCACCATCATCCCAGAGGCCCTCACTGGTCTCCCGCGCCTTCCTCTTCCGTCTTATCTCATGGCTTAGTGATTTTTATAGCATGTTTTTCTTATTCTCCGTGAAACATTTATGAGATCCTGTGATTTTAAAATGTTGATCTAAGAAGGCAAACGTAGAATTCCTACAAGGGAAAGGCTGGTTTGATTTTGCCAATACTTCAGATACGTAAATGTCAAAAGAGTTGGAGTTCTTGCTTGGAAAAATGTTGGGCTTTGGGGGGAAATTATCTTAAGAATTGCAATATCTCCAAGGCTATAAAATTCAATTGGAAAATACCATGAAAAGGGTCTTTCTAGTAAGAGTTTTCATAGCCTTACTTCTGACTGTGACTGGAAATACCACAGAATAATTAGAATGAAAATTATTTCAATATTTTTGGGCTTTGCTGGAAAATGAAGTGCAAAAAACCCCCACAATAGTTCAAAAACTTAGGACCTCACAAGCATTTTAGACAATCATATGGGAAATGTGTCTTCTTGGGGAAAATACTTATATTTTCATGATAATTCTTTTAAACCTGTATCACTGTTACTAAACTTACAAGACCACGATACCAATTACTATTATGCCAAATGTGTCACCCTAAATGCCTTAACAATATTTTAACTGAGTGGAAATCTGCTCTCCAAGTAGTAGTCTACAAATTCTTCAGTCAAAATGATGCATTTTCCTAGTCGACTCTTTGCTCTCTATTTACCAGATTCTGGATTTCTTTTAACCCATTCTTCAAATATTCATTCATTAAGCTGATATCTGTTGAACACACACTATGCCTCATGCATTGTACTAGAACCCAAGTGGAATACACAGAAGAATTAACCTTAGTCTCAAAATTAAGGAGCTTACTATGGAAAATAAGGCATATACTTATAAGCTATAATATGAGAAATAAAGAGTTAAGTACCACAAGAGAGGGACAGATAAAGATTTTTAAATTTTTATTTTTTTGCTGAAGAAGATTGGCCCTGAGCTATCATCTGTTGCCAATCTTCCTCTTTTTGCTTGAGGAAGATTCTGTCTGAGCTAACATCTGTGCCCATCATCCTCTATTTTGGATGTGGGTTGCTGCCACAGCATGGCTCCTGATGAGTGGTGAGGGTCCGTGCCCAGGAACCAAACCCAGGCCACCAAAGCAGAATGTGCTGAACTTAACCACTAGGCTGAGGGGCCGGACCATAGATAAAGTTTTATAGAAGATCAGAGGAGAAAAAGATAACATTTTCCTAAAAGAAACAAAGAAAGCTTTCTGAAAAAGGTGCAGTTTAAAATAGGCCTTGAAATATTGAGTGTTTGGATTTGTTGATCTAGAAGGGCATTGCAACCAAGAGAAAAATAAGAATAAATGTTCAGAGGAGGAAAATATGGAGCATGTACTGTGACTCAAAGTAGAAGATGTCAGGGCTAGTGAAGCGGATGAGGAAAATGATTGCAGGAAATCCCACCAATCCTAGACAAAGACACATATTCTTCTTAAAACCTTGAATGTGGGACTGGCCCAGTTGCGTAGTGGTTAGCTTCGCGTGCTCTGCTTTGGCAGCCTGGGGTTTGCAGGCTTGGATCCTGGGCATGGACCTAGCACCACTCATCAAGCCATGCTGTGGCAGCATCCCACATAAAGTGGAGGACGATTGGCACAGATGTTAGCTCAGGGCCAATCTTCCTCACAAAAAACAAAACAACAAACCTCAAATGCCATGCTGAAGAGTCCATACTTCATCTCTTTATACACAGGGGTTGTACCTGCTTCAGAGAGACTACTGTGGGACATCTGAGATAGATAGGAGCAGAGCAAGACTGGACACAGGAGATGAGTTAGGAGGCTTTTGTCTTCTTTTCAAGTAAATGGTAAAGAATACTAACTCTTCAAACGTATCAAGGAAAATAGAAAAGAGGGGGCTAAGCTAGAAATATACAGGGGACACTATATCATACTTCGGAAAATTGTAGCTATTATCGGGAGGGAGTTAGGAAAATTTGATTAAGCATTAAAGATCTTTTGGATTCTTTAAAACAATGTGGCCAGAAGGATGATAGTGCCATCCATGGAAGTATAAAATACTGAACAAAAACAAGATTTGGAAGAAAATATAATGAGAGTTATTCCAAACAATGAATTTCAATGCTAGGCACAATGCCTAGTCCTAGTAGGAGTGACAGACCAGGAGAAGCCCCTCCCTGTGAAATCTGTTCCCCTCTTCTTCCATGGCAGTCGAGTTTAGCAGAGAATAGGGACATCCAGTTAAAGACACAGCCTTCCTTACGAGTTAGGTGTGGTGACCTGACTAAGACAGAGTGACAACATGTGAGCTGGAATGATAGAGACCACTCTGTGCTTTGTCTTAAAACACTGGGCACACACTCTTTCATTTTCTCTTTCTCTTTTTCACCTGCTTACAGGAAAGTGATCCAGCTCTCGCTCTACATATGAGCACAACACCTTAGGAGGCAGAGCCACAAGCAGGAAGGGCCCTGGGTCCCTGCATGACTTTGTATAGATGTTCTGCTGTGTTGTGAAATCAGAACAAAAAGTGATTGTATTAGGATAGCAGCTTAACTCTCATTTTAGCTAACATTGTAGGCACTTAATAAATATCTATCGAATGAATGATTGAATGAACAAATTAATGAATGAGCTTAAGACCAACTTAGAGCATTAGTATAAAGCTATCCAAGACACAGACAGAAATGCATGTCTAGAGTGAAGAGAAAAGTTTAAAGTTAAAGCAAAAGATGTGGTATTTACCTGTATAGATTAAGAGTAGAGACTGGATGAGAATACCAATAATAATAATAATAATAATAAAATGAAAGAGAGAAAGGAAATGACCCCAGAGAGGAGGGAAGGAAGTGGAGGAGCCAAAACAGATCTTTCCTTTCTATATGCATCTAGGGGATGGCAGGTGGAAAAAGAGATGGAGAAGGCACAGTCAGAGAAGTTAGGGAACCAGGAGAAATGAGGGAGAGTCATATAAGCCGAAGTGAGTGAGTTCTGGAGTGAGATGTTTCAAGAAATTGGGAGGATCAGATCAGCATCTGAGTAGGTGCTGAGCGACTGTGGTGGACAATCATCTTTCCAGAAGTTTGGCAATGGCCTGAAGGAGAAACAAGGGAAACATGGGATAGTTGAAGGGAATGACAGGATCAAGAGAAAGTTAGGTTTGCATAGGAAAACAATAGCATGCTGGCAGGCTGAATGGAAGGGACTTTTGAAGAGGGAAATATTAAGAAATGTTAGTGGGGATGGGGTGGGGGCCAGTTAATTGATTCAGCAGTGTTTCAGGATGGGAACAAGGGATTAAGCAGAAGGATTAGAATGGAATAGGAGGAAAGAGGTGCAGTGGGGCAGAAGTTGGATGAAGATGCAGGAAATTTTGAGAACAGGAAAGCCAGGAAGTAAAGAGGGAGGCTGAGGGAGTTTGGTCTCTAACATTCCTCTTTCCATCCACCCACAAGAACAAGGCTTACTACCGTATTCCCTACAGTGCTCTATCACACTCTTGGCAAATTGACATTGTGCTTATGTCGACAGCCACTAAGCCGTCTGATTGTTGTATCAAGACAGAAGAAAAATAATACTGAGTTATATGTGCTGCTACCCCATGAAAATAAAAAATGAGTTTTCCAAGACCTGTTTCTTTAACTTTCTTCCAACATTAGGATAAAATGTGCACTTTTATATTTTTCCCTTAACTGTGTTATCTTAGCATTAAGTAGTAATGAGAGATCATGTCATTTTGGGTACAGTTTCTTTTGATTGCTTGTACAATATAATTTAGTTGACAGTCTACAAATGTTTTCCTTTAATTTCACAAGGTATGAGACATCTCTCTTTGCATCATCATCGTCATCATCATTTTCAGACAAGTCCTGTCTGTCTTAGCAGCATTGGTAGTTGAGAGCATTAGTCACACCCAGAGGAATGTATGCAAATATTTTACCTAAGAATCTTAATAACATTAAATAATAAAGAACTATCGGGCGGATGCTAACGTAGAAACTGGAAGAGAAAATACACTTTTGTGTACCATATTTTCAAATCTTTCAACAGCAGATAACTTAGCCAAAATGTTTATACATTATAAAGGCCAGGTGGAGAGATGGTCATTTGATTTTTAACAGTTTTATAATAAATACATAATAAATAAATAAAACATAGAAGATTTCTTTCAGTGTATTCAGTGGTTAAAAGTACAAAATATATGCATCTTAATGGCCTATTAGATGGTACTTACGTCAACCTCACGTAAATTTATCGACAGGCGAATGGCTTTTGAAACTGTAAAGCTGACTACAGCTGCATAGATCAGTTAGAACACTTAAAACATAAAAGTAGATGCATTCTTCTGTTATGGAACAGGATTTGAAGTCAGAATACCTATGGCTCATGTGTGTGACTTTTGGCAAGTTATTTACTTTCTCTGTGTTTTAGTTTCCTCATCTGCCTAAAGGGGACTTATTTGTGTGATGCAATAATCTATAGCTATTTAAATGTATTTTCTTTAAGTTATAAAAATTCCATTTACTCATTCATCTATTGATTCATTCATTCAACAGATATTTTCTGAGGAACTGCAGAGGGCCGACCCTGGGCTAGGCTCCCAGGTGGTTGACAGATTGGCAGGAGCAAGCCATGAGGGGCTTGTTTATCATGTGAAAAATAAGGGTCTTACCCAGAAGACGGTGAGGAGCAAGCGATGAGGTTTGCTTATGAGGAAAATTGTTCTGGCATAAGAACTGATCTATGGGTGAGTGAGAGAGACTAAGACCAGGAGATAGACGTCTGTCTACCACATTCTTTTATGATAGCATCTTGTCACTGCAGAAAATTTGGAAAATACAAATTGTTTTTTAAAAACCTGTTAGTACATTGTTATATTTTCTTAGGGCAGCCGTGTGTCCTGGTTTTTCTGGGCTAGACCTGATTTCAGATACACCATCACATTATTCCCAAAAGTAAACTTACTCCTGCCAGACTTGTCCAGCTACATCAACTGAACTTCAAATTCCCAAGGATAAGGTGAGGCCGTGTTCTCTTTAAGTTACTTTAAGTCAGCATCCGTGTATTATTCTAGAAGGAAAGACAGGAATTGTGTGAGTAAAACAATAATGAGAAGCAGCACAGTTGGTCAGTTGCTAGAGAACAAAGGGCAAAAAGGGGCTGGTAAGTTCCCATCGTGGAAGAATATATGTCCAGAAAACCAGAGATTTTCAGCCATAGTGTTGAAAAGCCCTCGTTGGTACAATCAGTGGTGAGTTGAAAGTACTATGCTATCAACAGTAATAATGTAATGACTTACTCTTCTCTATAAATTAGAGCAGATTCCATTAACTGACTGGAGGTGTAGTCTGTACATCATCTGGACAGCCCAATAGGTTGTTGTCCCACAGTGAACTCATCCATCAAGCGTGTTGGGAAAAAGATAGAGAACCACTGCTGCGATGACAAAGACAAGAAGGAGTTTTCAAAGGAGAAAGATGTGGGTGAAATTTGCTTTTTAGAAAGGTCACACTAGATATTGGAGGAGGTAAGACCCATTAGGAGGCTGTTGGAATAATCAGATGAGAAATGAGGGGTGACAAAGATCTGAATTAGGGCTGTGGCAACTGAGAAGGAAAGTAGAGGACAGATTAGAAAATAGGGAATGTCCCCCAAACTTGGTGTCCACCTAGAACCTGTGAATGTGAATCTATTTAGAAATAAGTTCTCTGCAGACGTAATAAAGTTATGAGGCCATACTGGATTAGATTGGCTCTAGATCCAATATGAATGGTGTCCTTATTAGAAGAGGGAAGTTTGGTCACAGAGACAGAGACATAGGGGAGAAGGACATGTGACAATGGAGGTAGAGATTGGACTGATGCAGCTACAAGTCAAGGCATGCCGACGATTGCCTGCAACCAGTGGAAACCAGGAAGAAGCCAGGAAGGCTCCTCCCTTCAAACCTTCAGAGAGAGCATGACCCTACTGATGCCTTGATTTTGGACTTCCGGCCTCCAGAACTATGAGAGAATAAATTTCTGTTGTTTTAAGCTGCCAAATTCATCACAATTTGTAACAACAGCCCTACTAAACTAATGTAGGCGGTAAAATAACTGTGACTTAATCTTTGTTTGGATGTGAATGGAGAGGGAGAACTTTGAACTTGGGGGCAGTAAATGGATGGTGCTGGAACCCACTAAGCAAGAACATAGAGCAATGATCAGCAAACTACGGCCCTCAGTCAAAATCTGCCTTCCCCCCCACCTGCCTCCACATTGTTGTTAATAAAGTTTCATTGGAACACAGCCATACCCATTTGTTCACAGATCATCTACAACTGTTTCTGCTACAAAATGGCAGAGTTAAGTGGCTGTAGCAGAGACCTCATGGCTTGCGAAGCCTAAAATATTTACTATCTGGGCCTTTGCAGAAAAAGGTGCCAACCCTTTAGCACAGAGAAAGAAGAGACGATTTACAGCTTTGATGAATTCAAAGGCTCTACAGGACAACTGAGTGAATATGTTATGGCATCAACTGGAAAGAAACTCACAGACATATTTTAGGAAGTCTTACAATGATTTGACCTATCAGTGGAAAAAGAAAACCATAAAATCAGAACTGTGATAGTGGCATTACTAAGTCACTGCTCTAGAAGAGTTGATATTTGCTTCATTCGAGATGAGGAGAGAAGGGATAAACCACAATGCACCCCCCCCAAAAGCAGACTAAGCACTTCCGGTCATTCTGGTACTATTTAATTTCTGCCACATTTTTCTTCCGTAAAAGGCAACCATTGTAGAGCCTCATTATTGCCTGCAGGAGAAAGACATTCCATGATGTTAGATTGTAATCTAAGGAGAGTTTTCTAAACTGTAAAGTGGCCATTCACTTCCAAGTCTATGAACACATTAAGATTTCTTGTCACTAGTCCTCTAGCCTAAAGCAGGGTGTCACAGCCTTTCCCACTTAGTATCCCCAATGGCAGAGAGAGGATCATCGTAGATACTAGGTTAGGGGCATGACCAGAAGTGATGCACACAGCAAGGTCAGAATTTCTTCAAAATCTCATGTTGCATCTTTAAAACATATTTTAAAATTTCAGGTTCTACTCTGTAATAATTCTGTTTTAATATAAAACAACATTTTTATGAAAACTGATGTCCAAAGAAGATCCCACATATAAAACTTACAGCTATAGGTACATTTTAGCATTACCAAGCAATCTTAAGAGGGCCCCAGTACTAGTGCGATGGAAATTTGTTTTGCTACACAATGCTAGAAAATGTGTATTACTCATTATTCAAGGAAAATAGCAGACAGACTAGAATCACAGACCTGAATACAAGTTGACAAAACTCTTTTGTCAGAATCGGGAAGTTCTACAGTTACTTCCAAGGCCTTGTCTTAAAATTCATAGTGATCAAAAATCGTATCTGGACCATCCCAGCCTCTCTGCTCTATCTTTGGCAAACGGTTTCTGACTACGAAACTACCTACAACTCTAAAGAACAATAGCAAATCTGAATGTGCTCAATCCGCCACTGAATATCCAAGTCACGTTGTACCACTCTCATTGGATATTTTCATGTTAAAATCAGCTCTGGCCCATCTGTTATGACAAAACCAATCACAAGATTACTCAAGATTCTGAGACTCTGTGTCTTACATTTTCTATGGAGACTTAGAAAGAAACTGCCAGAGAAGTTAAAGCTATCCCCAAATGGTAAGCATGAACTACTTTGGCCATAAAACATTCCATTTGCGAGTCAACTGCACTGACTGAAGGTAACCATTGCATTACCTTGGTATCTGGGATTTCTTAGCTCAAAAGCAAAGATTGGAAGTATCTTTACTTTGTCAAAGGCATGTTCTTTTCCGTGATAGTGAATAAAGAAACCTTGGCCAAGACTCCATGTGAGTTTTGCAGAATGAATTTGTGTTCTGATAAATCAGTTACAGTGGTTCACAATGCTTCTCCTTCTGTCTCAGACTTAAGATGCTGAAATGAAATCAGGGCCAGTTATACACAACATCTAGACTTTCACGTGCCATTGTTTCTGTCAATCATCAATTGGATCTTAGGAATTCAGGGGTAGAAACTTGCCCAGGTTGTCACCATCATACCTCATCTTTCCGAAGCAACTAATTAGCCAGGTGAGAGTGCTACTGACTTAAGGATACTGTGAGAGCAATTGCTATGAGATTGACACTACGTGTCTGTCCACATAAATGAAGAAAAGAATCAGTTTTGCTGAGATACACATCAGTAGGTACCTTAGCTAACTCAATCCAGATTTGTGGCTGCATGAGTGTCTAAGATAAGAACATAGCTTAGTGGTGACTTTCTTCACTAATTTTGCACGTTTCTGTTACAAACAAGAGGTTTTGTTAAAAACTATGGGGCTAGAACAAGGCTTTCTGCTACTACAATTGAAATCAAATTCTTTGGTGTAATTTTCCCTTAGGGAAATGATTTTCTACATGAAGGAGCTTAAGGAAGAAGTGAGGTTCACTCTGATTGAGTAAGGGAAAGATAAAATAGCATAATTCTGATGCCAACAAGAAGCCGTGGCAAATAAGAAGGGGGCTCACCATAGAAGCCTGCTGCAGTTCTCAGGCTGGACTCAGGAGAGGCAGCAGTCTGAACTCAGGAGCATTTTGGGTCCAGGAAAAATGAAGGTGGTAGGACACTAAGCTGCCAGGAATTCATAAAGCATCAGAGTAGCCCCTGTAGGTGCTGAATAAATATTTCTGGAGCGAATTAATGACTTAAATGAGCAGACTGTCTTATCCAGGCATGAAACGTGAAAGAGGACGACTGTGGTTTGATGTTTGTGGTGATGTATATTAGGGGACGTAAGATTGAGAGCTTCCTAGAAGCAAACAAAGCTGTTCCCCTCCAACCAGTGTGAGACATGTGCAGAAAAGTACTTATTATGTGTAAGGAATATGGCTTGTCTATCTTGACAAACAGGATTTCACAGAGGGATTAACTGAGACTTCCCCAAAAGTTCATCCATCCACTAGTTAGTTACTGAGTGCTTATCATGAGACCACAGCTAAGGCCCTGCCCTTGGGGAGCTTACATGTTAGCTGGAGGGAACTGTCAGGAAATAAACATACAGATAATGTATCCAATAGCGATAAGTGTCTGAAGAATGAAGCAGAAGGGAGTGGAGAATCTAGGAAAGGGGAAGAGTGGTCAAGGAAAGCTTTGACGTGGTGAGATATGAGCCGACAGGAGGAAGGTCAATATCTTCTCCAAAGCAGTGAAAAAGTGACTGAACTGGGGTATTTGTGTGTTTATCTGATTTGTCCGTTGCCCACTTCCAAAGTTGTAAACCTTGGGGTTATTTGCTGATAGTTGAATTTCTATTTCCTGAACATCCTTGACTGTCTTGCAAAGGTCAATTTGGGCCCTCAGTATCTGATCATCTCCAAAGGGAGCCAATTCCTGACCTTCCTGGGTCCCAGGGATGAGTGTGTTTCTAAAGCCCAGAGGAGCATTCAGGCACCACCATATTGGTCTGCAATTTCAGCCCAGTTGTGGAATTCGACATCAATCTGGTATACGTCATTCTCCTTTAGAGTTTCTGTTTCAATGCAACACAGAGGATTAGAATAGCAGCGATGGCCTTTTGTCACAGTAAATTTTTATGGAAATGGTATAAAATAAGTCTCTGTCCAGCCCCTCTTTTGAGAGTTTGTTCAACAACCTGCTAAAGCTTTTAAATGGACTGGAATCATTCCTTCCTCCTATATCAAACAGGAAAAACCCTCATCCATTACCAATGGCAATTGTATCTCCTATCTCATTCCAGGGGAGCCATTGTTGTCAATGATCAACCAGTAAATGGACTCTTCTTTAACAATTTTAGGGACAAATAATAATTATGCTCCAATCACACTCATTATTTTTGACATCCAGTTGAGTAATATAAAACAATTCCACTCAACAAGTTAATGTACGCGTTATTTGTGGATGGATTTGGGGGCCAGTTTCTCCTAGGAGATGCACCAGGATGGAGCCACAAAATGAAATGTTCCCTGTGCGTCTCGGTTGAGAAGGAGAGACTTGCTAACGCCTGGGCTAAACATCTCTCTGACTACAGTTACTTCTTTCAGGATTTAAACTACAGAAACCTGGGGCTTCGAGGAGGTGCTCATGTAAGCATTGGTTGAATCCAAAGCTTCTATTTAAGTAAGTTTTGACTGCCCACAGTTATGAGGTAAAAGAATTAACCTTCATGAATGTTTATAGAAATAAATAGGGCTGGAATGAAACTCAGAAATTACAGATTTAAAATATCAGATTTTGTGGTAAGTAACAATTTCAGTAAGTTTTCCCAGTAAATTATGTATGTAGTTAATATCCAGCTTACCAGATGGTTGTGTTTCAAAATTATGTTTGTAAGTTGATATGAAGTCAAAGTGCATTTCTAAAAACGACTGTGTTATAATGGTGTTAAAAAATGGAAATTAGCTTATTTAACATTTATTTAATCCATATTGAGACTGGGTTAGTTTGTTTAATTTATATTGAGACAAATCATTTTTATTTGCAATTTTTAAAAGTTTAGAATGTATGTATGTTATTTCAGATTTTGTATCGAATGACGAGTTAACTAAAGGCTTAGTGGTCAAATTACTAGAAGATGAATCCTAGCTGCTAGTTACCAACAACACGAGGCTGGGCAAGTACTTACTTTGTTGTGCCTCAGTTTATACAACTGTTCAAGGGAGGGTAATAATAATAATATGTATTTAGAGATTTTAGTTTTACATGACATAGGCCCAGAGCCAGGCATAGGAAAATAGTCCGTAAATGACTAACATTGGCCAAAGTGTATGATCTCATCATAAACTAAAGTATTTAACCTTCCTCCTATTGTGATGCCACCATGAGAAATTAGAATCAGGAGGGGTCTCGTGGGTCTCTTTTGTGGGCCAGTGTGAGGGCCTAATCATCAATTTGCTTGTTTTTGGCAAAACAGCCTCCTTCTGAGAAGGGAGCATGGAACTGAGAGGGTCTGAGAACGTTTCCCTCCCCCTCCCCCTTTCCTCTCGAAGGTGTCATGAAAGCTCCCAGGAGGAAAAGGCAGACGGGGCCGGGCAATGGCTGAGATGGTCTGCCCGCCCTTCAAATCACATGGGAGTGAATGAAAGGCCACTCCAGGTCCTGGGTGCTTCCTCTAAAGATTTCTTCTGAGGCGAATTTCTTTGTGTTTGTCCCCAGTTTGCCTAGTGTTCTCCACTTCTTCAGCTCGTGGGCATCTTTGTGGTTCCTAGCTCCCAGTTTCTGTAGATGAGCTCTCGCTCTCCACGCTTGCCTCAGGTCAACATCTGGACCTACTGCCACCACCACCACCACCACCACCACCACCCTGCCTTTGCTATATTCAGTCAGGTTGTAGGTCCAGGGCAGAGTGAGAGGACTGAAGGGCTGAGAAGGTCGGGGAGGAGGAACTTCTGAGGACAGTGGATGATGGAGCAGGTACACATACGGAGACTACGGGACTGATGCACGTCTTCGTTTCCCATTCCAGATTCTGGCCCGCTCTTCCTACCTCATTCATAGGGACCTTCCTATTCCTTTGGGGCATATATTTCCTTTTTCTTTCTCAACTGTCTGTCCTCTGATCCTACCTCCCTCAGAAATCATAATGGTAGCAGCTGAGCGGGGAGAAAACAGTGGCTTGAGGAATCCATCGCACGTTCATACTTCTGAGTAGGATCTAACCCTCACCCAGCATGGCCCGGGTGGACCTTCAAGAAGTTAGTGCAGGAGAGACTCGACAAAGGACAAAATAAGTAGATAATGTTCCATAGTATAGATATAAAATACATATAATGAACAAAGATAAAATTAAATAGTTGTAATGTATAAGATGTAATAAAATATATGTAATATATAAGAATAAAAATAAAATATCTATAATATATAGAGAAGTATTATTTGTAAGCTCCTTAAGCCCACTAAATTGAGTATATATTGCCTCACCTCCAAAAAATGATGTAAATCCTTGATAAAATGTATTATATGTGTCACATATATTATTCAAAGAACGAGAGAGAACCCAGTTTAAAAACAACAACAACAATGGATGGCTGTTGATTTTTGTGGAGTGTAAGGCTAAGGGGAGTGTTCGTTCTTATTGCCATCCCCGTGAGTTACAAGGATAAGAAACAGTCTAATAAGTTGGAGATGAAAATAGCCACCTGATTGAGTTAGCCTCGTGTCTCTGTGCTTCCAAAGCAGAATGTTTCAAGCTCTGTCTTAGGATGGAACTGAGGAGAGGGACTGGACAGTGTGGGACAGGGACGGGGAAGAAGATTAGGAAAGAGGAGTCTGAACAGTCTGGTTACTTCCTTCTTGCTCTTCTCTACCGTGTGGCTGTAGACCCAGTGTGTGTTCTAAAGATCTGAGTTTCCAAATTCATGGAGTAGATCATCTGCCATGTCTGGAAGGAACACATCATCAATGGCTAGGTTTTCTGGATAGAACAAAAAAATCTCTAAACAGGGATTTTTTTTTTTTTTATTCCTGTTTAATTTAGGACTTCAGCCCTCACTGCCGTAGCTTCCCTGCCCCTGCTCTCCTGTGCCCAGCGGCTGTCTGTGCACCACAGACCCCTTCGGAAACCTGCGGCTAAGTTAATCACTGGGTGGCACCCAAGAGCCAGAAAAAAGATGGATCAAATTGCAGACACTCTCTAATACACATATTTTAACAATTTCCTCCGTCCTCAGCGAAATTATGCTAATATTTTAGTTGAGTTTCCTCAAGTCTGGAACTCAAATTAAGTCTGTCTGTTTCATTTTTATGATAGTGCTTGAAATCACTTGCAGACAAGGGGTTGTAGGGCCATGAGATTTATAGTGGCAATGCCACAAAGGTCAAACACATCCTGAGGAAGAGGAAAGCAATCTGTAGAACCAGTGTTTTCACTGCAATAAAGTTTATAGCAGCATTAAGGGAATAGTTACAAATCAGTTGGATGGTGTTGATTTCATTGAGAATAAGTATATTTACACTTGTAGGCTTTCTCTCAATAATATTCTGAATGTTTTACACAATGGGGTTAGTCAAGGTTGGACCTGGGCATATTTCACGAGTGACAAAATTTGTTTTTCTTTTTTCCATCCATCCTTCTACTTGTTACTTTCACAAAATGGGTTTATAATGGCTCTGTAGGGGCTGAGTAAAGGGTCAGCAATTTTCTGACATTTCCAACAAAGTCAAAGATGCTGCAGAAACTTTAAAAGTAAAATGATTGTTTGCATGCATGTATGTGATTAAAGATGAGATAAATCTAGAGAAACAAAATGTTCCTACTACCAAGAAGTGCTTCTTTTTAGGTAATAAGTGATTACTTAGTCTTACTGCAGCTAATGTTGTATCATTAGAATTTCTCATTGAATATTCAATCCTCATATTTAAAGAGTAAATCACTACCACCCCATCCTATATAAGACCTATAAAGAATTATGTTTATGTTAAGCACAATCTTCATCTTAAATAGATTCCTTCTGTTATTCTATATCACAGTACCCAACTTCCTTCATAGAACTCAGCACTATTACTTTTTGTAATTAATTGTAAAATTATGTTATTGTGCTATTGTTTGTATTAATTGGGCAATTATTATGTAATTATCTTGCCCATTATTTCCTTATATAATATCTACATTGTCCACTGGATTACTGGATTGTAAGTCCCCAAAGGGCAAGGATTTTGTCTTATTCCTGATCATAGTCTCAGGGCCTGTGATTGTGTCTGGCACTGAGTCCTCAAAAATATTTATTAAATAAACGAAAGAATATTGCTATGTTCTCAGGATTCTTCCACACAGTGGAAATACTTTCTCACCCTCATGTCAGCTCTACACAAAGTAAATATTTTCTACTCATTAGATAATGTTCTAGAACCTTCTATATCTGCCTTGTTATTTTATTCTCTAAGAGCCGGTGCTGCTCTAATAGACATGGGGGAAAAGGAAGAGAGAGATCTTATTATG
Organism: Equus quagga; assembly: GCF_021613505.1. Taxonomy (NCBI): domain Eukaryota; kingdom Metazoa; phylum Chordata; class Mammalia; order Perissodactyla; family Equidae; genus Equus; species Equus quagga. The sequence goes on along the minus strand of NC_060282.1, from coordinate 69,087,200 downwards.
CATGTCCTAGCAATGGGAAAACTGGGGCTTCGGCCTATAAATCTAGTACATATAATTTGTTGACAAGAAATCATAAAGCATGCCCTGAAGCAATTATCTTTGAACCAGAGCACAATTGCCTGTGTGAAAACTATGAAAACCTGTGGGTGTCTTGTGGGTACGTTTTATTTTCCCACGATTGCCTCGTATATGTATGTTCGTGTTTAAATATCCTTCAATCTCGATCGTAATAGAATTTAGTTCAACCATTTTAAGGTCCCATAAAGTTTTGTCACTTTAAAAAACAAGTAGACCATAGAATACTATGCTAAATGGATAATTTGATATGGCCATTGTAAGTTAGACTGATTGTTTATATATTTTTATTCTCTTTTAAAAGAGAAATTTTTCTATTTTTCTTCCAATTATAAAATGAAAACATATAATTATATTGAAAATATAGAAAAGCATAGAAGAAGAAAATTAAAATTACCCAAATTCTTGCCATCCAAAGTTAAGCACTCTTAAGGTTTTGATATGTTTCCATCCTTTTCCCAGGCAGGTGAGTATATATATGTTACATTTGCATTTATCTTAATGGATGGATTTCAGTGATTGCTCATCATTGTAACACCTCACTGGTTATTAAATCACAAACAGCCATGACTTAGAGACCCATGGGAATGAACTATATCAATTTTTTACCAAGGTCTTGCATAAAAAAATAAATGATCACATTACACGACTTTTTCTTTAGTTATAAAGATTATTGACTGCAGAAATTAACATTCTTATATATGGTTATGAATGTACTTAAGGGGAAAGTCCAAATGAGTTAAAGTTTTATTATTAATAATACAAATATAATCAGGTAAGCATTTAAAAATTTTAAAAGCATAAAGGAAATAGTTTTTGGTAATAGCAATACCGAACATTTTAGAAAAATAGTTTTTACAATGTATCTCCGTGGAAGGATTAACCTGTTAGGCTAAAACTAGTGTAGATTCTAGAACATGGATGCCCACAGCACCATATCAAAAAGAAGAATAGTAGTAGCACAAACTTCTATTGGTAACTGAATTATATCACTTTTTATTCTTAGAAACAAAGTGTTTTAGAGAAGTTCCATCATGTAAAACGACTGTATATCATGTTTCATTGCCAAATTACTCTGATATGAGGTGGAATGCAAGAGAAGTGGATGAACTCGAGAGTTGACATGCACGTCTGTTATGGGCTGAATTGTGTCACCCCCACCAAATTCATATACTGAAGCCCTACCCCCAGCACCTCAGAATGTGACTGCGTTTGGAGAAAAGGTCTTAAAGAAGTAAAGTTAAAATGAAGTCACCAGAGTTGGCCCTAATCCAACATGACTGACGTCCCCATGAGAAGAGGAGATTAGGACAGCTGCAGTTACAAAGGGAAGACCCTGTGAAGACAGCTGCCTACAAGCCAAGAGGCTCCAGTAGAAGCCAACTCTGCTGACACCTTGATCTCGGACTTCTAGCCTCCAGAATTTGAGAAATATTTGAGAAAATACATTTCTGTTGTTTAAGGCATGGACTCTGTGGTACTTTGTTATGGCAGTCTTGGCTAACTAAAATATCGTCCAACTTTATTTGAAAATATGACATGGGGTGGGAAGTAGCTGGATACAGGGTGTGACTGGTGTCAGAGGCCCCGGATGCCTCTCTGGCTGTGTGACAAAAATCCTCAGCGTGTGCGAGTCCCTCTTTCACCCTTAGATGTAGCCTGCAGAAGTCCCTGTTAAAGTACCGATACTGTGAGGAGGAGGAAAACCCTCCCGTTGTCAGCCACCACTGTGTCCTCTGGAGGAGACCAAAGGCTGGGACCCAAGGTTAAGGGCATGGTGATGTGGACAGTGAGGCGGGGTGGGGGTCATTGCCAGTCATGAAAATGCTAGAATGTGGAAGCTTGAGAAGTAGAGCAGACTTGTGTAGCATTGTCACGAGGGACCTGAGAGCCAGATAGCGAGTGTCAAGGAGCGATGTGCCACCAGAGGGGTCCATACAAGGCTTTCAGGCTCTGTACCCTCTGCCCGTGGCGTGAATGCCAACTGCCCCTCTGAACTTACCATGCCAGACAAAATGATTAAAAGATAAAACAAATTAGAATCTGGTAAGAGTGGCTGACCCCCAATTGAAAACAAATGTGTGTGTCTGTGTGTGTGTGTGTGCACATATTGTGTGTGTAGGGTGTGTACCGACAGACAGTTGTCAGCTACATTTAAGAGAAAGGAAAAAGATGTTTGCTCTGTACTGCATCTGATGCTAAGAAATGATCTCTACAGACACTTCTAACACCAACTTGCCGTGTCTTTGGATAAAATGCTTCACCTACTGGGCTTTAGGTTCTGCACCAAAAAACCAGAATGATGGAAAAGGAGAGTCTTAGCTGATCTGCTTTTAGAACCAGCTGAGCGGGCACTTGAGTGATGGTCAGTATTGAAACAAAATGCTCTGGCCCTGCCCTAGAATGTAAGATCCCTGAGAGCAGGCTCATTTGCATATTCACCCTGCAGGAGACAACAGCAAACAGCCACACTGGTTCTGAAGTATGGTCTCAGAACCCGCATGATTCTGAAATCTGAACTTTAGATTGTTTATTATCTTTGAAACTTTGGGGGCTTTGTTGCTCTGATATGGGTAGAAAATGATAACTGATGAAGGGGCAGAGAGGGGAAGTTTGTGACAACTCTTGATTCTTACGCTATTTCAACAAGCATTGGTCTCTTGGTGCCGTTTACTGTATAAAGCACGAAGGATATGAAGAGGAATAACACGTGTCTTACATGCTGGTGGAGGAGATGGATATCGATCACAGCTAAGTATATTCCAATGTAGCACCTCCTCCAGTGTTTGAACAACGTTAAGTGAAACACGGGAAGAAGGAATCGTTTTGCTGGCCTATTGGAGATCAAATGAGAGGGAGGCTGGGAAACGCTTGTCCACAATTGTCTTTTGAGCCAGTGTTTAAGAATGGGCTTTGTCAAATGGATAAGTGGAGGAGGGCCTTGCGGGCAGAGACAGCGTGAGCCAAAGCTTGGAGGCTTGAAAATACGCTGCTTTCTGAGAAAACTCCAAGTGGTTAGGAAGGCTACAGCGCATCTCTGCAGGTCACCAGCCGCCAGTCAGTGGATGGGAAATGGTTCACCAACATGGCAGCAGAGTGAATAAAAAGTACCCTGTCAAATCTTAGAAGGAAACCAGGATATTTCAAAATTAGAATAGCCATCCTTTCGCCTTTCCTTAAGGAAGAGCAGAGGATCCAGCAACATCGGCCCCTCCTTTCTGATGACGACAATGGATGGAGCCGACTAGCAGCTACCCCTTGGACACAGGTACCTTCTCCAGTTCTTCTCAGCCACCGCTCAAGCAATTAGCAAGTCTTCGTGTCCCTGGACTGCTTCATTCAGGTGTGTGACCTGATAAGCCTGCTGCCATGTGAACCTGTCACCTGTGGTGGAGGCTGAGGGCAGACAGAGACACATGGGGTGGGAAATTAATCTGGAAGGGTAGGTGACAGCCAGATTTGAACTTTATCCTCCACTCAGTGTAGCCCCATCAAAGGTGTCCAAGTGTGAGAATGACATGGACAAAAATCATTCCCAACAGCTGAAGGGCCACCTCTCTATAAACCGGCCAATTGGCTGTTTCCTTTACCTCTTCAACACTGAGCCAACACCTGCTGGACAGACGCTATGTATGAACAATGGACTAGATAATGCACATGTTCTGGGGGTGTGCTTGGGGTATTTGCAGGAATAACAAGCAGGAAGAATACCACACATGAAAAAAATCCTCACTATAATTTCTCCAAATAATCTGGTTCTTGTTGTAGTTTCAATATTGGAAGACAAGTTGTGTCCTGAAAAAATATCTCTGAGGGACAAATATTTTAATGTTTCCAAATTGAATTAAAACATAAAAATATGTACTAAAATAATTTAAAATTGAACAGTATGCCCCAGATCATATTTTAAGCTACAAAGAACACAATAATTTATTTTATGCTCAGAACATTAGGGTTATGTTCTTAACTTACTGAGGCCTTCTGATCTAATTGGACCTCAAGTAGGTATTGTTTATAATGGTCATATATAGAGGAAAAAAAAGGATAAAACCCATAGGTGGAAAAAATGCAGAGTTTAGAAAAATAGGCATCAAGAGGCCAGCACTCATTGTCGGTGTGCTATTTGTATGTAATTTCTGAGTTCTAAACCTAGCTCTGCTCTGGGAAATTCAATTAAACTTGGCTTCTTCACCTTCAAAATAAAGATAATGTGCTTAAAATACATCCTCAAAATCTCCACCTCAACTATAGTATTTAGCATGGACCCTCAGAACTGCTGAACGAAAGAACTCGTTGATACGTGTGTTTCAAACAAAGGAAAAATAAGATTTCCTTTGTTATTAGGGTTAATTAGACACTAAGGGAAGTGGCTCCAGCTTTTTCTGAGACACTTTCCTTACAGAGACAAAAAAGGAGATGCAAAAATCATATGGAAGGTGGGGAAACAAAAACAAAGCAGCTGAGGGTCTCTAGGTCGTTTAGTTAATTCATTTCCCTATGTGCCCAGCACACGTGTAGTCCCCAAGTCAGGTATAACAGGCAGTTTGAATCGTAAGGGATTTCAGCAACTATGAAATGTTTAGTGTTTATCATACTTTGTAAAATAAACCTATTTGAATTATTAAATGGCTAGACATCCCAATGAAAAGTTCCAATACTCAAGTTTTTAAGTTCATGGAATTCAATAATGCCAAGCAACTTTTGGAGAAGTACCTACTGCCTGTTATATGTTGACTTCTAAAAAAATGTGTAAGAAATATAGCTTTAGTTTTGTCCAAGAGTGAAATGCAGTGTGTTGAAAATTGCTTCAGCCAATTTCAAGAACGCCCATAAATTCTTCCATTGTGTCTCTCTTATTGGACTGTCAACAGTAATAACACTTCATATTCAAGATATATTCTCCCCTAGTAGAATTTATCAAGTTAGCGTTTTCCTTTTCCCAATTATAGATGAAGTGTGGATGAAATAAGGAAGGCAGTTTTCAGAAAAATCAATAAGGAAGAAGTCTTCATTATTTGGTAATGCTGCTTTGTGAATAGTAACGTGATTTTAAATCCCCGAAAAAACAAGTGAAGAGATAGCAATTTGTATTTTTGTGAGGAATATTTTTTTTATGGCATAAGAGAGAAAGGAAGCCATTTTATCAGCAACTTCAAACCTTTACTAGAAATTATGAATAATTTGCAGATATAGGTATTTATTTAGGCTTGTCTTCCCAAAATACAAGTTTTGATAGACCAAAGACTGTGTCCATCTTGTCCATCACTGCATCTCACATGCGCTTTATTCTAATGCATAATGTTGGATCCGTTAATCAATGTATGTATGTAGATCATTTCAACAATGGTTTTTTTGATTTTTCTAGTATGAATCATGCTTCTATATTTTGGGTTTTTTTAAAGTACTAAAATCATAGTGGAATTTTTTTCCCTTCTGCCCTATCCATTGGTCAGTCCTGACTGCTCTTTGCTTACACCCAACCCCAAAAAAGCAATCTTGCCTTCCAATGATTTAATGTATGAAACACAAAGCCTAGATTGTCAGAATTCACAAATTCTAAATTTATAAATGATACATACTGGAGAAGTGAACTAATTTCCTAGATATCTATGTCTCTTATGTGCTGTTTGATTACTTATTCTTTAGCTTGCCTCAAAACTCTCATACTTATTCTAAGCCCAAGACAATCCTGAATTCACTCCTGATTTCTCGTTTTTTGTACTTTCTGTATAATTTGTCACTAAGACTATTAATTCTTCCACTTGGATTTGCCGCTTATTCTCCATTTTCACTGCTATCACCCTGATCCCCCATCACTATCATCAACAAACACTTATTGCTCAATACTTCTTGAGTGCTCTGACCACAGCGGCATCTTGGCTTTAACACCCTTTTCACTTCTAGTGTCTCTCGTTTTCAGTTCATTGTTCACACCATAGGCATTTATTTTCCCAAAACTGTGCTCAGGTTCTACTTCTTTATGGAACCACCCCAAATGCCAAATCATTCTTGTATTCATTTATTCAGCACATTTTTTAATAGAGTGTCAACTACATTAATACCACTGCCTTGGCAGATATTTCCATAACTGAATGTAACCTCATGTCATTTATCTGTTCCTCTTTTATTAATTTATACTTTCCTATTACTCAAAAAGAATTTAAGATAGCTCATATAAATATGAAATAAAAACAACATGAAAACAAGAAATCAAGGGAAATGGAATTTATCCAGTAAATGTATCCTGTCTTTATACATTTGATAAGTTAGAGCACAGATTTGATAGAAAGCCAAGAAGAAAGATACATTTATTTACAAGATTCACAATGTATGTAAGATTAGACTTGGACAATAACCAACATCCATTGCTAGGAGGTGTTCAACTATTTTCCTATTGACGTCTGAAAGCAATTTCTTTTGTAGGTCCTTATCAAGAGAACACATGTACTCTAGTAAACAGTGCCCTCAGAAACACCCTTACAATAACGGAGCAGCTGGTTTCATAGGCCCATTTTCAGGAATGTACCTCAGTGTTTAAGACTGTGTAACACTAAATGGAGATTCAATAAATGCACTTCTGAGAGCACGCTTAACTAGTAAGTTTTCAAAACTCCTATGCACAGCATGACACTGATAATAATAGCAATGAGAATTACAGCTGTTTGAGCATTTATTATATACCAGGTACAATGTGCATCACTTCACATACATTGTTATTTAATCCTTACAATGACCTCTTGGGGTAGGTAGACGTAATCCCATTTCACAAGTAAAATTTAGAGTGTTTAAGGAGCTCCCCCATGAGCACTCCGTATTGGTCAAGAAATAAAACACTGCCACCACGTTAGAGCCCCCTTGGGCCTGATTAGTCAGTCCTCTCTCCCTTAACGTAACCACTACCCTGACTTCTAGCATTGTGGATTAGTCTGCATATTTTAAATGTAATATAAATGAAATCATACAGAAAGTATTATTTGGTGTCTGATGTCTTTCACTCAATATTGTTTATGGGATTCATTCATGTCATTTGTAGTTGTAATTTGTTCATTTTCAACATTGTATAATTTTCCATTATATGAATATACCACATTTATTTAACCATTGTACAGTCAGTGGACATTTTTGTCATTTCTAGTTTTTTACTATTATGCATATTGTTGCTGTAAGTATTCTTTATACCTGGCTCTTCGTGTACATGAGTACACGTTGTTATGGTACAGACACCACTTCAGAGTAGCATGCCTTCAGCTCTAGTAGGTAAAGCCACACTGTTCCTCTGTGCAGTTTACCCCTCTTCTCTTCTGCTCCTGACTGCATACTTCATCTACACCAGAAATACAGCTCTGATCAATCAAAGCCGTTTCCTAATAAAAAGATCGCAACAAGATAAGTCCCACAAAATCTTTCCATTATTTAATAAAATGGTGGCCAATAATGACTAAATTTTCTTTGAAAAAGTTCAGTGCCCCAAAGAAGTAAGGGTGAAATTGTATTCTCTGTTAATGATAGGACATGGGGAATGAGCTACTGCATGCCTATTGCTGTAGGCAGGAAGCCCTCTCGAGGGCTCCGTGACACCATCTATCAGACCAAAGCACTAAAAATTCTTTGAACTTGAATTTTAAGTGCCTTGAAATACTGTAATCTTAATTAGCTATGACACATAAATTACCTCATTTTACACCCACAACCATTAGCATTCAGGATTCGGAGTGGAAGTTTCTGAGTTCTCAGATTAATGTGTGTGCCACAAAGAGCTCTTATTGCCCCAGGAAGGAAATATCTTTTGGCTTCAGTAAAAAGTTGTAGAACAGAAAGTGATGCTTTCCACTTGGTAGAGCTCACGGAATTTAGCAGGAAAATTGCTTTTTAACCATTGTCAAACACTGTTCCCCTAGCACTTTAAGAAATGATTATTCAGTTTCAACAAAGATATATTACAGTTTCTCGACCAAGGTCCATGCGGCTCATCTGGGAGGTTTGCAAGTGTTCCACGAGAATATTTCAATTCTGTGTTTTCATTTATTTAGATGATTGTCTGAGAAAGTTGATGAAGCCCTTTCTGGCTCATCTAGATGCCGTCTCTCAGTGGTGTCTGCATCTCTCAGCTTTAGTACTCATGTCTTCTTCCCTTGTGCAATAGTGTCAGCTCCTGTTGTGTTAATTCTGAACTTGAGGGTAACAAGAAAAGAAGAGAACCTTGTATGTCAATGAGGTGTTCAGACATGTGGTTTTAAAGTAATCCAGATAGATTTTAAAGAATAGAAGAATTGAAGTATCACATAGCACAGGGTAATTAAGGCAGGCCAAACTCAAAAGATGTCAAAAGAATGTGTGCTATCGCACCTAGTACCATTTTCAACAAAACAGCATTAAATTAATATTATTAATTTGAATTTTATTGGTTTCATGTGTTTGAACTTAATTTATAAACACATTCTTGTTTATAGATGTGTAATAGCTACAGAAAGACAGAGTTTATATCTACTTTTATTCTCATACACATTTGAGAAGTATAAAAATAATATGATTAACAACGTGGAATTGTTTTCCTTTAAAAAGCGATTTTTTGAGTTTGAAAACACTCCTCTAACAGCTCAGTAGTGAGAATAGCTAATGTTTGTTGAGAACGTTACTTGAATTATCCTTTTGCTCCTCACAAGCACCTGTGTAACAGAGGACTATTCTATGGGGTTCTATTACCCTATCTGATAGGACACTACTATATAATAGGTACTATCTCCCGCCCATGTTACAGGTTAGGAAACTGGTGTTAGACAAGTCATGCCTACTACTCATAAATGGCTGCCCTGAGATTCACGCTCCTAATCATGACCCTAAAATACGAGTTGTGAGACATCAGAATAAATCACCAAGAAAAGCAAGTCTTTCTTAAAAGTGTGGACAGTAGTAGTCACTATTCACACAGAGAAAGGACTCTCACCAAGTCTTACATGATTTCATGGGCAGCATTACGACACTGGCACAGCACCTAGACCTGGACCTCAGCTGTACGTTAGGTGCCATTTCTGTAACTCCCCTGCTCCTGCTACCATCCATTCTCCTGGCTTTCACCTTGGAGAATTGCTACTTTCACTGTCACGGTCAGCTGTGTTCTGAACTGTTTCTGACGAGCGCTATCATTGCGTCTTCAGACACTAGCTGTTCACTTAGCGGCCACAGGAGGCCGAGAAGAGTTCTCCCACCAAATTGCCATGAGAAGCCCCCACTACAGCAAGGATTTTGAATTATGCTTGTCTTGCAGGAGGGTGAGATCAAGGGAGGGAGTAGACAGAGTAGAAACAAAGCAAAAAGAATTCAGGGCATGTTTAAGTGGACACTTCTGCCTCTCTGCCAGCCAAGAGGTGGTGTTTCAATGGAAACGAGAGTTGCCTGGTGTGGTTAGGTCAAAGTCTACACAGCTGCAGCCTCCATATTCCCTGGGCGACAGAGGCCAGGAGAGCGCCAGCTCCAAGACTGGAATAAATGCCACTGATTTCTTTTGAAAGAATAATGAACACTATTTCAATTGCTTTTCTTACAAACAATAAAATGTTATAAGGTGAATTAAGTTGATAATTCAGTTAGATATTTAGAATAAGTTCTCAACAATAAGTGGAAATAAACATAGGAAAAGAAGCCAAGAAGGATCCAAGACAGCAACTCTGAGAGCAAACAAAACTTGTCAAGTTTAATAACTCTTCATTTAGAACTGAAAATAGTCTTTTTCAACTATAATTCTGAAGACTTCCTTCATAAAATGAGATTTCCACACTCTAGCAATTCTGCCATGATTATTTTTCTCTGAATCTTTTCCCATTTGTAGTTTTTTCTCTTTTAAAATTTATTATGAAAAATTTTGAAACACATGAAAATAATGTAATACGTATGTGTGTATATAGAAAGAGAAGCATCTATGTGTCCACTACCCAGCTTAAGAAAAAGAACATTGACAGTCACCTTTGAAGCTTTTTGTGTACCCTTCATGACAGCATTCAACTTTGCCACTCCCAAAGAAACAATGTCGTGAAATTTTTATCATTCTCTTGCTTTTCTTCAGTTTTATAACATGTATGTTTATCTCAAAATAATGTTTTGTAATTACTGATATGTTTGGATTTGTTTCTACTGCACTCTTATTCTTTTGTATCTATCTACCCTACTTTTCTTTCTCTACCTTTCATTACATCTTTTCTGAGGTCGACTGAGTTTTTAGTTTTTCCTTCCATATTTTCTTTATAATAGTATCCAAAGTTTCACAGACTACTACAATTTTTTTTTCAGTGGCTACTCTTAAAATCCTAAGAGGAATACTTACTGAAATGTAAAATTAATCAAAACCTTTATCTTCCTACCAAATAATACAAGGATTTTAGAATGGGTTAATTTGATCATTCACCCACATCCCAGCATACATGTTATTGTATGTCTTTTGGTTCTCTCTCATTTTTTCAACTCCAGAAATTAAGCATTGTTCTTATTGTGTTATATAGTCAATTTTTTAAAAAGTTACATCTTTGCCTGAAATTTTTTCTTAAGTTTCTGATCTTGCCTTTGGGATCATTGTCCTTTGCCCTAAGATAGATCTTTTAGAAGTTCTTTTAGGATGGTCTCAAAGTGATAAATACTCTCAGTTTTTGTTTCTCTAATAATGATTTGATATTGCACTTGTTATTCAAAGGTCATTTTGCTGACTATAAAATTCTCTATTGACAGTTATTTTCTTTCAGCACCTGGAAAACCTTATTCCATTGTTCTCTTTTATTGTTGCTGATATAGAAATCAGCTGTTAATTTAACTTTCTTTTCTTTTTGGTTGCTTTTTTAATGCTTTAAGTTGTGTCTTTATTGTTTTGTTTCACTACAATGTGTGTGGTATAGAATTATTTTTATTTATTTTGTTTGGATTATTGTACTTTCTGAATCTGAAAATTTATACCTATCCTCATTTCTAAAAAATTTTCAGTCATTACTTTTTCAAATAATACCTTTTATCAATTTTCTTTATTATCTCTTTCTGGAATTATAACTAGATACGTGTTAAACTTTCTCATCTAGCCTACATGTCTCTTAAATTTTCTTATATTTTTCATCTCTTTGGTTCTCTGTGCTGCATTATCGGTAATTTTTTCAAGTGTAACTTCCCAGTCACTAATTGTCTTTTCAACTGTGTCTAATCTGCCATTTAACCCATCCCCTGAGATTTTAAATTGAAATGCCACATTTTCCACTTTTAGAAATTCTATTTGGATCTTTCTGTTGCTTTGAGTTCTCCAAGAATCATACGCTAATACAGAACTAGATTGCTAGAGATTTATTAGAGAAAATGCTTGGGAGGAAAAATGAGCAAGGGGCAGCTGGGAGAGCCATCATATTGCAATGCTGGTGTCACCTTTATGAAGAGATGGAAGGAAGGAAGGTCAAGTGGGAACATTTTAGACTACAGTGAAATTTGAAGACAGTTTGGCAGGATACAATGAAGTGTCCTTGAGCCAAAGTCATCAATCAGAATATTTCCAGAAACAGGAAATAACCTTAGTGACCTGCTGTACTCAGCCTATGGGAAGCATGGCCTTGCTGGGACAGTGATGACAGATTTCAAAGTGCAGCAGCTGGGCTGTCAGTCAATTACTCTGCCTGCAGTTGGAGATCTGAGAGGTGTATTTTCATTGTTGCCAGAATCACTCACTTATACCATACAGTTCTACTCCTTCCTGCAGGGTTGGAGAACAGTTACTTCATGATTCCTGTGGTTCCCTCTCTCTGAGGGAATAATCAGAAGTGGGAGGTTTGTGGGACCAATTATATCGCTTCTTGCTGTGGTTGATCTTGGGTCTGCAACTGGTAGTCATCTTCTACTTCATCATCCATTCTAAATCCCGTATTACAGGTGGTGCAACCAAAACCTCAAAAAAAATGGGGAGAGGTGGGGAGTCTCGAACACTTGCTAATCATGTTCTTAGACTGTGGCTGCTGCGTATGTTCATTCATAATTACAATGGGGCAAACTATCAGGAGCTGCCTAAGTGGATTACCTAGTTTCTACGTGTATTTTCCCTGCCCACATTGTATAAAAGCAGTCCTAACATTTTCCTGTTGACCAAGGTACCACTATGGTGATGCATCTTCTCCCTTACTGTTCCCTGGGCACAAAACTTAAAAAGTACCCTGACATTAGTCACAACTTGTATCAATGAGTTCCTTGTGCCCTGGAAAGAGCGCACTTCTTTCAGAGTCCAGGATCTAGAACATTCAGAGCTCAAACTTATAGAAATGAGAAGTACAAAATTCCCCAGTTGGTTATTGAGAGTGATGGTAAGTGTTTCCACTCTTTGGTTCCCTGGATCATTGAGACACAGCACCGCGTAAGAGTCTCTGATTTAATGCATAAACAGCATCCTGAAGGCATATCATCCTTTTAGAGTGTTCCCTCCAATCTGCTGCTCAAGTCTACCTTTAGATCATTCTTTTGTTCTGTAAGGTTGTGTGCCTGAGGGCAGTGCAGTATGTGAGATCCCATTAGATACCATGGTTCTGGGCCCACATCTGTGCTTCCTTTGCTGCAAAATGCATGCTGTGGTCAGATCCTATGTTGTGTGGAATTCCATGCTTATAGATCAGCCAAGATAGTGGTGATGGCTGAGGCTTTATGGATAGGAAAGGCAAACCCATGCCCAGAATAGCTGTTTATCTCTGTTAAGGCAAATTGCTGGGCTTCTAGACTGAAATGGCCTGATATAGCCAACTTGCCACCAAATGGCAAGTCGGTCTCCTAGAGGAATAGTGCCATACCAGGGATCAGTGTTGTTCTCTGTTGCCGGCAGGTTGGGCAGTCAGAAGCAATGGTAGCTGCATTGGCCTTGGTAACTGGAAGTCCTTGCTGTTTAACTCATATAGAACCCTCATCTCTGCCACTGTGACCACTAGGTTCATGTATCTCTTGTTCCAGATTTGGGACAGTTAGTAAAGGAAGCTGGCTAACATCAACTGGCCCATTCATGTTTTCAGTGCCTCTTCTATGTAGGACATTAACGTGCAGTATAAAACTCTTCACACTTTGTACCCACTCCCCTACATTTATCCACATCCCTCCACCCCAGACTTCCTTGTCTTCAATCTTCTGGTCCTTTTCCTTCTAGACCCCCAAGATCACCAGGCAATTGGCCACTTCCCAGGAATCTGAACATATTTTTAACTCAGCCACTCTTCCTTCCACAAAAAGTGTATGACCAGGTGTACTGCTGATAGCTCTGCCCACTGAAAAGTTTTTCCTCTCCACTGTCTTTCAGGACCAGCTCTGAATGTAGATATAATGCAGCTGCCATCTGATTTTGGCTTGCCACCACATACCTAACTACCCCATCCATAAGCCAGGCTTAGGCTTTTTCCTCTTCTTTTAGCTAGTTATATGAAACCTACCCAATTGGCCATAGGTGTGAACTGGGAGAGGACTGTTGCAGTTATCTTTGGTTGCAAGGAGGTCTGGGCCACCTGCTCATGCAGCTTACTCATGCCTAATAGTTCTAATTTGGATTAATCCCAGATATATCATTTCCATCTTATTATGGACTGCTGCTGGATCCATCTGACTTTATGACTTGGCTAGCCTGACTGAACCCAGCTCGTAATGGCAAATTCTAGACAGGTGACCACTTTGTGTCTCACGTCAAGCACTTCATCTCTATAAAGTCCAATAACATGTCAAGAATTGTATAATTCTTTGCGGCAGATGGCATAGCCTTGCTCTGAAACCCACAGGCTTAGATTGTAATTCTCCTATCAGGGCTTACCCGAAGCTCCATACTGCATCTTTTCCAACTTCTGACACCAGTACCATAGGATGGCCAAAGTTGGATGGCCCAAGTGGCAAGGCTGATTTTACCACAGCCTGGACCTTCTATGGTGCCCTTTTATGATTTGTGCCCCACTCAAAGATGGGAGCCTTTCCTGTCACCTGGTATATGGGCCAGAGCATGTATTAACCTTTTGTGTTTCTATGGATTGAATGTTTCTGTCCCCCCAAAATTCATTTGTTGAAATTCTGACCCCCAATGTGATGGTGTTTGGAGGGGGGGCCTTTGGGAGGTGATTAGGTCATGAGGGCAGAGACTTCATGAGTGGGATTAGTGCCCTTGTAAAAGAGACCTCAGAGAGATCCCTGGCCCCTTTTGCCATGTGAGGTTAGAGTGAAAATACAGCCATCCGTGAATCAGGAGGCAGGTCTGCACCAGACACCAAATCTGCCAGTGCCTTGATCTTGAACTTCTCAGCCTCCAGAACTGTGAAAAATAAATTTCTGTAATTTATAAGCTACTCAGTCTGTGGTAATTTGTTATAGCAGCCTGAATGGGCTGAGACAGTGGCATTATATTATAGCATATACTATGAAATAATAGAATAATAACATTGCATTTATGATTACCTCCCTTTTCCGTTCTTTTGTATATATTTGTCATATGTAAATGGCAAAGAATAATGGTGATGATAATAATGATATATAGAAGTGCTTCTCTCTATCACTGTCCTCAACTTGCAGCCTTACTTAGTTCTTTTTCATTGAATTATTTTTCATTCTATCCTCTTTTGCATTTATACCTAATTTTTTGATAAACTTATTAGAACCTAATATAAATTCTTTTTTGCATAATTGCTATTTATTAATTGCATTTTAAAGTCACACAATCTCAGAGATTTACGTTCACATTTTCAGTGTAAGTGACATTTCTACATGGAGGCTCTAGAGAGATTTTCAACATGAACAATCCTGTATTAGAGATTTTTTGTGTAATTGGTACACAGTATTTAAACATTAGTAAATCACAGCATATTTCTCCCACTTCCTAGGTATCACATATATATTAAATTGACTTCTCTTAAATTCAACCCAACTATGCCTATATTAGAGTAGGAGACAGATGCAATGTTTATTGCACACTTATGAATTATTTTATTTTAGGGATACAGACAACTTAATTATCTATATAATTAGCCACTTCTAAAATGAAAGAACCATAAAAAGAAAATGGTTGTGTAAGATACTGTAACTTATCTTGGCATGCAAGTACTTGCCACAGTACTCAAAAAATTATTTCCTCAATTTTTTTTCCATATACTAAATACAATGAGCCAGTATAGTGAATTTGATATTTTGGTGATAAACATAAATTAAACCTATATTGTGTATTATTCTCTGCCTGAAACTACAACACAGGCTGTAAAGTTACTGCTTAAATAGCCAGACGATTAAAAATATTATCCACTTTGGGTCTACTTAAGCTTGTCATATTTAATACACACAACAGAACGGCTTAGAAATGTAAACTCTTCTGTCCTCAATATATCTCATCCAAACAGCTACTTTGGATGAGATCTGTCCTATGCAATTTCTATTTAAAAGAGACGACCCAGACTTAACAGCACATATTACGAGCATCTTGGATCCTTCAAAAGAGGATAAAACAAAGTCAACGGACATTATAAGTAAATACTGGTCTGTCAGTGGACGTTCATAACAGCAGACAGGATATTTATTATAAACTGGGGTGTTTCACATTTATATTGTTTAAGTCTTATTTGATACTACTTTTTTTAAAACAGCAAAGTAAAATTGGAACATATAGCTTATGTCTGAAAGAACATCATCTTTTTGGTCATAGAAATAACATTGTTCATTTAGAATTCTTTTCCAACAAGCGGGTGGTCAAGGAAAATAGCCCGATAAGATTAATGAAGCTGATATTAAACTATGCATGAAAATCAGATTTATAAACACGCTGAGCTTAACAGAAGATCTTAACTGATACGATTTCACTGCACACTGTAACCTCTTTCTTTTTCCTAATCCTGGCCACTAAGTATGTCCAGAATGGTAATTGCTTAGCTATTGAAAGCAATTTTGCTGAAATCAGACCTAAGAGCACGTTATTGGCTCATGTGTATCTTGAACAAATTGAGGTATTTGTCCGTAGATCTATCTTTAGCCTGTTGTGAGTCTTCTCACTCTTGTTACACAAGACCTTCATCTGTCCTTTGCACACCCACCCTTTGATGCCCTGACAACCAGTTCTGGAGGAAAAACCACCCCTTTTGTTGAAGGATGGCTATTTAAGAAACTATCCAATCATTTACCGAAGATCCTTTCAGTGCCTGCTATCTATCATGGCATGCCTACCATGCAAGGCATCAGGGAATCAAAATGAAAACACAACTCCTACTCTTAAGGAGTTTCGGTAGAGCGGAGGAAATTCCCTATCCCAGTGTTAGCGCAGGAATAGACATGGGTACAAGGTTCCAGGGGAGCAGGGGCATGCAGGGAGGGAACTATGCTTGTAGTGAAGTGAAGTTTCCTCAATGAAAAAACATGTGGGCTCTTTTTTGAGAGATGAGTAAGAGTTGTGCTTTCACCCAAAGGGAGGAAGGACAAAGGACTTCCAGAAAGTGGGTACTGCACGTGGAAAGGCACAGAGCATAAAATAGCTTGTATATGAAGAGCACTGTCAGTAGTTTGGTGTGGCTGGAAT
Organism: Equus quagga; assembly: GCF_021613505.1. Lineage (NCBI taxonomy): Eukaryota > Metazoa > Chordata > Mammalia > Perissodactyla > Equidae > Equus > Equus quagga. The sequence goes on along the minus strand of NC_060282.1, from coordinate 69,070,606 downwards.
ACAGGGTGCCAGGGAGGGCATAGCGAAAGGTGTGCTGTAGATGGAGACAGGGAAGTGTGTACACCAGTAGAGCAGAGTGACATATGGTATTCCATCGGTTCTAGGATGCACATGCTTTCACACTTTAACATCCCTGAGATTAGGATGCATCTTGAACATGATGGCGTCTTGTAGTCCTGTCATTTGGGATTTTGTTATTGCTGACATATGTGCAAACTCATTGAGTTATAGACAACATGTTGAGTTACGTGCAACATGTTGGAATAATTCCATTAAAATGTCTTTAAAAAGATTACACATAATTCAGTGTTGAAACAAAAAAGCATGACTGTATGTGCAGAAAGGCATAGAAACAGAGCAGCAGGGCTTACATTTAATGTTAAAGAAGCAAGTGAATCTAAAAGGTTCTTCCAGTAACACAAATTAAGAATTCTAAGTGATAGAAAGCATGACACCACAGTTTAATCGACATTTTTTCTTTCATAGTAGTGCAGAAAGTAATGATGCATCTTATAATCAATAGCATGTTAGGTTTGATGAAGCATCTGTTATTAATAATCGAATGTAGAAATATTCTGTGATTACTTCTGTTTTATTCATTTTTGGGTGGGTTTTTTTTGCTAGAATAAACTCTCATAAAATATGAAAAGGTAGTTTAGTTTACTCCTCTCTCTTTAAAGAATGAGCTGTTGGGTCTTTTGTTGATTCGGGGACTCTGTGTCCTATGGGAAGATATTATTAAGTAGACTTGGCACTCAGATGAGGTGGGCAACCTGAGGACACACACAGACAGAACACACACACACACACACGCATACACAGGTCCTGACTCTGTGACTTCAGGCCAGGTAGGATCAGAGGTTTGTCCAGAGAAAAGGCCAACAGAAGGGTGGAAGTTCCTATGAAAGGCAAGGTCTTAATTCTAGATCATCTCCAGCTTTGAAGACAGGTCGGACTTCATAATAGGGGTGGATGCACAAGTCCATTTGAAGGCTGGGTCCAAGTTTCAAGGCCACATTGAATGCCCTGGAGGTCAACCTTTATGTGGAGTGAATAGAGTTATCAGTATCTGAAAGGATCATGCAGACCTAGACAATGAGTGTCTTCAGCATGACCAGAAAGATTGATGTTCAGAGGCTTCTTCCTCCATGTACCCTAGACTGTTTACGTCCTAGAATCCTATTACAACACAAGGTGGGAGGCATGAACCATGACGTATGAAAACTTATGGACACTAGATTTTTCAGCAACCTTGGTCAGTGGGGGCTCAGAGATTGTGTGAATTGATTTAAAAAAGAAATAAATGTGGCATCTATTCTGCCACAAGCATTGAGCAGAAATGTATTTCTGTACCATCAGGCCAAAGAATTCTGAAAGCAGAGGGGAACCATTGATTGTGGTTTAAATTAGGAGAGTGGGTTAATTAGATCTTAAATATCTTCAATATTATCCTGACAACAATCAAGACAAGGGAAGTGGGGAAGGGTAGAAATGAGGGTGTCACCATTCAAGTAGGATGTGTATTTTGCAAATAGAAATAGGAAAGTTAAGCATCTAGAAGAGATCAGTGTAAGAAGGGGATGTTTTAAGTTAGGAAGTCCTCAAGGAATCCTGAAAGCACAATATGGAAGCAGCTTGTTATGCTGATGATATATAAATCTGCACTTCATCCAAGATATTACTTTGTCTGGTGAAGCTGCATATTAGTTACTGGCTGAAACACACTATTTGTCCTGTCTTGTGACATGATCAGGAATCCCATGTCACATAGAGGGCTTTTAACCCTTTATGTGAAGAAAGGGGCTTTTAACCAAGCCTAGTCATCAGGTAAGAGACTTTAAGGAAAATGATGACTGTCCTCTCTATCCTGTTCCTTTGAGCCAGCAGGGTGTAGCCATACATCATATAACTGGATATTAGAAAAAACACATCTTCTTGCAACTTTGAATTCTTGACTTTGTAGCCTTACATCTTGCCTTTGGTTTTCTTCCACAGCACTTAGTTTGTCTTATACTTTTGGTTCCAAGTAAGTGGTAAGGAGGATCCTTTACCCAGAGTGCAGTCTCCTCCCTCTTAGGCTCAGCCCATTGGAACACAATCCTTGTTCTAACCACAAGTAACTGGACATGCCATCTCCAAACACCTCAACCCCACCCTCAGAATGGAAGGAAAAGAGGTAGACTTTGAATCAGCTACTTGTTCACCAAATAGGAGTTTGGCAGGCAAAACCTGGCTTCCAAGGCAACAGCAGCTGGTTTCTAGGTGAGCGAGCATCAGCAGAGTTTTCCTACACAGTATTTGGATTTTTCAACAAGTAGACAGAACCTCCCAAAAGATAGTGAGGGAGAGTTAGTACCAGAAATCCAGAAGGGTAGTCAGCATCAGGAGAATCAGTCAGTTCATGAAGTTGGTGAATTCAGGGAAGGGGAGTGGAAACAGCAAGATAAGGAGATCTCTTGTCCTCAGAGGGAAGTAGGAAACTCAGCCAGGGGCTAGACCAAGGGCTTGGGAAGAGTACCCAGGTTAGCAAATCAGGCAAAAGGACTGGGTACAACACCTCAAAGACAGCATCCCCTCAGCGTAAAAAGTTATGGTTATACTAATTAACAAGAGTGACTTGACCTCGGACAAGATTAGGGGCTAGAACCACTGAAGTTTCTTCTTGGTCATCATCTTCTTCATCGTTGTTGTGGTCTTTGTTTTCTTCCTCTTCCTTCTCTTCTTCTCCTTCTTTTCCTCCTCCTGCTCCTCCTCTTTCTCCTTCATCATCATCATCATCATAGATAACATTGATTAAGCTTTTACCATGTGCTAGGCATCTCGCTGCTACACATGCATTATCTCATTTAAACCACACAACAGATCTTGAGGTAAGTGCTATTAGCATACTGATTTTACAGCTGAGAAAATTGAGGCACAGAGAAGTTAAAGAACTTCCACATGGAGAAACCAGATAGCATATGAAAAAAATACGGTTGAATCCATTTCTCACATTCTACACTAGGGTAAATTCCAAATATTTCAGATATTTAAATGCAAAAATTAAACTATAAAAACATTAGAAAAAAATCAGGTGAATTCATTTACAACCTTGAAATGTCTCAAAACCCAGAAGCAATAAGGGAAAATACAGATAAATTTGATTACGTAAAAATAAAAATTCTTGTCTAGCAAAAGATACAAAAAGATAAGATCAAACTTGGAAAAATATTTGCAACTTAGAACAGAGGATATCCTAATTTACAAAGAGCCTTCCAAAAAGGAGAAAAAAAATAATGGAAAATCCTACAGAAAAATAGGGTGGAAAAGTAAACATAGAACACTCAGAAAACGAAATTCAAATTTTTCCTTACCTGTATGAAAATAGGCACAGCTCATTCATAAGAAGAGAAACGAAAATTAAACGTATACTGAGATTCGGGTCGACCCAGCGGTGTGGTGGTTAAGTTTGTGTGCTCCACTTCGGTGGCCTGGCATTTACGAGGTCAGATCCTGGGCATGGACCTATACTGCTCACCAAGCTGTACTGTGACGGTGTCCTACACTAAAAATAGAGGAAGATTGGCATATCTGTTAGCTCAAGGACAATCTTCTTCAAGCAAAAAGAGGAAGATTGGCAATGGATGTTACCTCAGGGCCAATCTTCCTCACCAAAAGAAAAGGAAAGTATACTGAGATTGGCAAAAATTCTAAAGTTTGGCAATATATTCAAATGTCAGAGCATGCTCATATATTTGTGGTGTAAAGGTAAGATGATAATAACCATTTAGAAGGAAACTTATAGTTTCTAAGAAAACTACATACTTACTTTACTCTTTGATTCAACAACCCACTTTTAGGAATCTGTTCCACAGGCACAGTGAAAAAATACAGAAAGAAAAATGCACACAGTCATTTATTGTGGGATATTTGTAATAAGCAAACACTAGTAACAAAATCAAATGTCCATTAATAGGTTGGATACATCAAGGTATAGCCTCACTATGCAGCTATAAAGAGTGAGGATGTGGGAGATACATCCATGTACACCTATGGACTGTACATACCGTTAAATGCAGAGAGAAAGCTGGAGAAAATGTGTGTGGTACGTACCTACTCATCTAAGAAAGTGGGAAATTGTGGCAGGCAAAATAATGGTTGCCACCCCACCATACATATCCAGATCCTAATCCCCAGAACCTGAAATATGTTACCTTACACGGCAAAAGGGACTTTTCAGCTGTGATTAAATTAAGGACTTGAGATGGGGGATTGTCCTGGGTTATTCAGGTGGGCCCAATGTAATCTCAAGGGTCAAGATGGATGCAGAGAGGAGAGTTAGATGGAGATGTGACTACAGAAAAATGGTCAGAGAGATGCAAAATTGCTAACTTTGAAGATGAAAGAAAGAGGCCACTATGCAAGGAATATGGCTGCCCTCTAAAAGCCATCCTGGCTGCAAAAAGCAAGGAAATGAATTTGCCTGTGGATCCGCCAGAAAGGCACACAGCCCTCCTGACGTATTTATTTTGCTGAGTGAGAGCTGTGCCAGACTTCTAACCTACATAACTGTAGATAACAAATTCGTGTTGTTTTAAAGCCACTAAGTTTATGGTAATTTGTTATGGCAGATAGAAAACTAACACAGAAAAGAAAGCATAAAATTCCAAGAGTGGTTGCACATGGGGGAGGGAGGAAATAGGGTAGAAGATGGGGATAAAAACTGGACTTGTTTTATGGATTTGACATAGACCATGTAAATATTTTGCATAATCATAAAAGAATTAAAGTAAAAAATAAATCTGTAGATATAAAAATAAAATGAAAGAAATGAGTTGGTAGAATAACCACACAGAGGTTCAAAGTGACTTACAGACACACTCATTTGCCTATAATTTCTTACACCGTATTGCCCAAGGACAAAAATTTTTTAAACTGCAAGAAAAAAACCTTACACTATTTTCACTAATCATATGGTTGGTGGTAAATTTTTATTATTCTGAGATATTGTGAGTAAACTGGGGATAAAGCAAATGAGAAATATTCGATATTCTAATTCTATTTTTCTGTGTCAGAACTCGGATTCTAGGCATGGGGAAAGGAGATTCAGATTTAAGATCAAAGAGGTTAAATAAAAATCCTACACTCCTCACTTTTAATTGGAAGTATGATCTAAACTGGTGATGAATTCTACTTAAAACAAAATTCATAGCTTCGTTTATTTAGAAGACCTAGAAATAATGAGCAACCCAGTAGCAATGAAATTCTTAGTGCCCAGATTATAACCTCTAAGTACAATTTCCCACTAATAGGAACTGAGTTCCTTGGAGATTTCAATGATTTCTTGGTCTTGCAAGCAAATGTATGTGATGAATCTGGATCAATTTATCATGCTATCTTGCAATGAAGCTATCAAAGAAGGCTAAAGTCACATGAAAGAACACAGGCATCGACTCAAAGAGTCACCCACTGGGCAAAAATGGGTGAGGATAAATAAGGGTAATAATTGCAATTGGATTGAAGCATTTCAAGTACATTTAAATACGTATATATGAGTTCATAAAGATAAAGTTATTGGTCATTGTTGAATGATTCTCAAGCATCAGCTCTTTGTTTTGAATACTGGCCTTCCCCATACAAACTATACCTCTGGATAACCCAATAGCGGACGAGGGAACATTTCTCTTTATACAGATATTCCAGCTAAAAAATGAACACCAAATGATAGATTTTGAGTACCACCATTTTGCAACCCCTAATTAACTAGAGGATCTAACCATTGGATCATCAATGGCTGTTAATATCACAAAAGAGGGAGAACCAGAAATTATGTGCCTGTTGATGGAAGAACACAACACCATCTATGAAGTACTTTTGCAAAAAAAAAAAACTGTATTTGAAATGATCAAGCTTCTGGGTCCAAATACCAACTTATAGGAAATTAGATAAAGGAACCTAATAAATGACAGCACAATTCTGCACAAAGTAAAATTCAAATGATGGGAAACTCTACAGGACGGATAGTCTACTTTCTTCAATAAAAATATTCAAGGGAAGAAATGTGATGGAGGAAAAAGATAAATTACGAATTACTTAAGACATTTTAACCAATTGCAGTATATGGATCTTATTTGGATCCTCACTTAAACGATGTAAAAAAATTATGAGATAATTACAAATTTGAACATTTACTGGATATCGATCATATTAAGGAATTTTGAACTTAGTTAGGTAAGACATCATACTTAGTTTTTTGTAAAAGAGACCTTGTCTTTTAGAGATATACATACTGAAACATTTTTGACGGATTCATGTGATGCCTGAGATTTGCTTCTAAATAATATAAAGACAGGAAGGGATGGAGGTAGAGATGAAACAAAATCAGTGAGCTGATAATTGTCAAAGCACAGTTATAAGTACACAAGTATTTTACAGTCTGTTATGCTATTTAGCATAGATTTTTAATTTTTAATTTTTTCCATTATAATATTTTCTTTTTAAAAGGAATATATATACGTACATACATATATATGTGTGTGTATATAATAACTTGTACAAGTTCTCATAGCTGGTAAAAAATGAAGCTGAAATTCAAACCTGACTTGATGCCAGGCTTCTTACTCTTTATATTGACTATACAATACTGTCTCTAAACAGGAAAGAGAAAATGTGCCCCCAGTGTCTATCAATTCACTCTACCCCCTCAAACCATAAGCTACAGATTCCAATAAGGAAAGGATGCCTTCCCTGGTGGAATTTATAATATTAAATTACTGAGGATACAGGGTAAGGTTTTTGGCTCCGTGCCTGACTGCCTACCATTGCTAAATATCAGAAGATGTCTCCATAGAGAAAATACATTTTAGATTCCCCTGCATCCCCAGCAGTTGATCCGCTGGAGCCCAGATATTCTAGTAACACTAGCTAGACAATGTGAGGGTCAAGACATAACAGGGTAGGTGTCTGCAGCTGGTATCATGGCTCAGCGCGCCACTGAGCTAATTGCACTGAATATCTGAGAAGCAGGAGGTCAAGAGGGAGGATGGGAAGGCAATGGTAAATAGCAAACTGTAGGGTTTTGAATCAGAGATGTGGTCAAGGTCGGTGAAAGTACCAGTAGGGGAATTGGAGATGGGCAGGATCGGAGAGAAGCGAGGAGATGAGGAGCCTGATCCACAAGCAGGAAGCGTTCACCCTCTGATTTCCTCTTTCTACTCATTAGAGATAGTTGAGCCCAGCAGGGGGCAGGGCACAAAGGCCTGATCCAGCCAGTGGGACAGTCACAAGACAATGTGTCCGCACATTTCTGATTGAAGTAGAGGCAAAGGGGCCAGCCTTGGCTCAGAAGCCTTTTTGAAACCCTGGCTCACTAGTGAAGGTACAGAGGGGATGAACTGCTAACCATAAACATGGACCTGTGAGCTAGTAAAATAGGCATCCATAGGCCAGATGGATAGGGGAGAAAATCTCTAAGTACTCAGTCTTTGTGTAAAAACAAAAGCATCTAAGATTTAAGAATTAATAGCCAGTAATTCAGATACTTGCTCTCCATGACACCCAAAAGTTTGGCATGGTGTAGACCAAACATCTGGGCAATTAAAAAACTTGACTTCTCTCCTGGTTGTTTTGGTCTTTTGGAAGACACAAGTTCACTAAATCGTATAGTTAAGAACTGGAAGGCAAAGCAACATGACTGACAATGAATCAGAAAACAGACCAGATTGCCAACAGTGAGAGAAAGAGGTCCTTACTATTCAAAGCGTGGTTCATGGACCAGCAGCATGGGCGTCACTTGGCAGTGTGTTGGGTAGGCAGCCTCCCAGGCCCATCTCCAGCCCTAGTAAATCAGAATTCATTCTAAGTACCCATGCCCACCCCTAGATGATTCATATACAATTAAAATGTAAAAGCACTTCTAGAGCATTCGGCAGGATTACCACCACTGTCATTGCTACCATGTAGTTAGCACTTACCATGTGTTAACACTGTTCTTCACATTATCTTGTCGCAACTATGTGAAGAAAGCACTATTATAATTCCTATTTTAGGAATGAAATAACTGACATACAAAAAAATCTTAAAACTTGAAAAGTCACATGGCTGGGAAATGGTGGCGCTGGAATTCAAACTCAGGTCCTTAGAATCCCTTTGTACGAGACTTAATGACAATTTTCTTATCCTCAAAAATGCTCATACCCATAAGTAGAAACTCCACTGGTAGGCTTATGTATGATTATAAAAAATGAATATATCTGGAGACAAAGGAGGGAAGGAGAGGCAGAGATTCATCATCACCACCAAAGAATTTTCAAAGTGAGTTAAGACCAGATTTAAAACAGTGAAGTGGAGCAGAAAAGGCGGGACATAGTAGGAACTGTTAGAAGTCTTTCTTCACTGATTATGCCAACATAAAAAGATTCCATGTCCCACAGAAATATTTATCCGAGAGAAAAACAAAATTAACATTTTATGTTTCATCTATTTTGACAAATACACAATTGCCCTTAGCCTGGCAAAGATTTTACCTGTTGTCCCAAATGAAAACTGACTAAATGTGACACGAGTTTAGAATTAATCCCTACTGTAGTTAGGATTTGCTACAAAGCAGCTGTTTCTTATTCTCATTTCTCGTGGACCATGTGCTGATTATGACAGACATTAAAAGTCTTCAAGAGGGTATCTGTGAAGCTGTTTTTGGCTGTTTGTGAACAGTTCCTGAGTTTTATCACAAAATTTCTGCCTGATTCTCTTGATCTAGGGGTGGTTTATATTAAGTAACTGAGAGATAATAATCAAAAAGAAATGGCATGCCTCAAAATCTGAAACAGGGCTGTTTTAATCAGCGTATTTTAATTTAAATTACTTTTAGCTTATTTTTCAAAGGGAGATTCCAGATTTCTAGCGTTTATAATTCTTTCTCTTTAAAATATTACTTTGAAGTGTGCACAAAACACAGACGGTGGCTACATCTGCATGATGCAATCACGGGTTTAAAAAAGAGAACATTCTATCAATGGGATTTCCTGCTACTGTCCAAAGCAGCCCAAAGCATCCAGAACAGTGCTGTCCTGGATCACAAGCTCATCCGCAGGGGGGTCCTTAAAGCACCCCTCCACCGTGAGCCATGCAGTTTCTTCCTCTGGTTCCCAAACCTCCTATCTCCATTTTTTCCAATCCCCTGTTGCTGACCTTTCACTTTAAATCCTCTCTTGTTCTCTACACTCTACGAAGGACTTAATTCAGACTGTCCCTACTTTACTCGGGGACTTCTCCATATATACTGGTGTTTATTCTCCATTTTTCTGCCAATTTAGTCTGATAGCATTTTTCCTACAAGGGGTGAAAGAGCTTGTTCAGTTTCTGGAGGCCACTATGGCATTTCATTGCTTCCTTCTCGTTGAGCCGACCACAACCCAAGTTGGGCTGGCTGAGACTTTTGTCCCCAACTCAGTGCATCTGCATGTGGTTACCTACTTTTTCTGGAAGAGTGGTGACAACAGAGGTCAACTTCCCCAGTGGGAAGTGGGAATTATTTCCTCCAAAGAATATTTTATAGGTTTGAAGATTCTCATAATCCAAGTTAGTATGCTTCGATCATTGTAGTCTTTTGAGCTAGGGCAGACCTGGAAACTCTGCTACAGGCAGGTAGTGGATCTCTCTTATTTGCAAATTATTTTTTAAATTTTAATGAGGTATAGTTTATACACAGTAGAATGCACAGATCTTAAGTTTACATTTTGATGAATTTTGATTAATTATACAACCAGGTAACCATCATCCCAATCAAGATATAGAACATTTCCATCATCCTATGAAGTTCCACTTTACCACTTTCCAGTCAACACCCCAGCCCGTAGACAACCGTTATTCCCATTTCTACATAAATGGAATCATACACAATGCACTCATTTGGGTTTCTTTTGTTCAATATAATGTTTCTGAGATTCATCCATGTTTGTGTTCATCAGTAGTATGTTCTTTTTCATTGCTGATTAGTATTCGTTTGTGTGAACATACCATAATTTGCTTATCCATTCAACTATTGATGGATACCTGGGTTGTTTCCAACTTTTTACTATTATCAATGAAGTTGCTATGTACACTCACGTATGAGTCCTTTTGTGGACATCTGTTTTCATTTCTCTTGGGTCTACAAGTGGAATTGTTGAGTCATACAATAGTTATACAATTATCTGTATTAGAAACTGCCAAAGTTTTCTAAAGTGGTTGTATCATTCTTTTACTTCTACTAGCAAGGTTTAAGAGTTATGATTGCTCCCTTTTCTTGCCAATACTGGGTGCTGTCAGTCTTGGTAACGTCAGCCATTCTAGTGGATGTGTAGTGCTGTCTCATGTGGTTTTAATTTGAATTCTCTTGACAAATAATGATGAACACTTTTTTCTGCGCTTATTGGTATTCATATTCTTATTTTGTGAAGTGTCTGTTTAGATCATTATTTTAAACTTCTTCAAGTTTACTCTCTCATATCGTCAAACTTACAGATATACATTTCTTGCCAGAAGCCAGAAAACTAGCAGGTGACATATATTGCACTGAAAGATCCTCTGCTTGAACTGTTTTGAAGCTATTCAACACTACAAGCTAACTGAAATTTTCTTTAAGAGCCACAAACAAAAATCCCTATCAGAAGTCCAGTGATATGCAAGAGCTCTCCTATGATGGCCATCTGTTCGTTCCCTCCTTTAGTCCACTGCAGTCATTACTGTAAGCCTTGTTCTTGGTAGGAGATAAGCATTGTCCTTGCTTTCCTTGAGCTTACAGTCAGGTACAAAAGTCAGAAAAGGAACAAATGATTGCAAGGCTAATAACTGTTTCAAAGACAACAGAAGTAGAGGATACTTGAAATTCACATAGCCAAAGAGGTCTACACTCTGTGTTGATGGTGGGGAGGGAGGATATAGATGGAGGAAGGGGTGAGAGACTGCTTCTTTGAGGTACATTTCAAATGAGCCCTGAAGGATGGGCGGGAGTCATCCCAGGCAATTGGAAGAAGAAATGTGTTCCATTCAGATTGCTGAAAGGGTTGGTGAGGTAGTTTCCAAGCAGAAATAACTGTGTGCACATTTTGCACTATGCAGTGGCACCACCCCAACTTGTTACTATGGCCCATTCAAGAAATTGAGTAGAGGCTTAACACTCTGTTTGTTATGCAATCATCTGAGACCATTTTCAGCTTCCTCAAAGTACCCTTGAGAGATAATATCCTTGATTTTATCTCTTACCTATCACTTGACATTGGCAAAACACCAGCCTAGTCATAGTAGACAAATTCACCAAGAGAGCAAGATCTGTCAGCTGCACTGGGTTCCTATTTTTCCCAGTAACTACCAGCCTATTTCTTAATATGATCTTTGACTTGCACTGAGTACATAACCACAGCTCTCAATTACAGTCATGCTTAACAATGGGGATACATTCTGAGAAATGTGTCCTTAGGCAATTTCGTCATTGTGTGAACTTCACAGAGTGTACTTACACAAACCTAGATGGTATAGCCTACTACACACCTAGTCTATATGGTACTAATCTTATGGGACCACTGTTGGATATGTGGTCCATCCTTGACTGAAACGTTGTTATGTGGCCCGTGACTATGTTCTCCAGAATCCAGAAGTCTTTTCAACTCTGCAGTCACCGCATACCACCGTCATCCACAGAGTTTCAGTAAAACAGAAGAGCAGGCTTTTAAATTCAATGTATCTCTCTAAACATTCTGCCAATAGCCCAGTAAATCTAACCATAGAGTTTCGGTATATTGACATTCTTCATTCCTCCCCATGGAACACCCTACACCATTGCCATTACTGTTTCTACTCCCACTACTTCCCTGATTCCTTCATAGCACTGATATCCTGGATAGAAGTCAGAAGTTAAGCAGATTAAATATCTCCAACCAGATTTCGATGATACCTTCCAATGTATTAGGGACCAGAACAATGAGTAACTGGTGACAAAGGAGGAAAAACTGAGCAGGAGATGTATATGGCTCTTCTCCTGCAACATGCATAGTATGTTCTTTCTGTACTGGAGGCTGAAAGAGTATCACTTAGAGACTTTCAAGTTGGCGGAGGAGATCAAGTTAATAACCTTCCATGCCAGTTTACCTCTTCTATTTGCAACTGCTCTAGATGACTGACGGGAACTTAGCCTGCCCTCCTAACTATACCACGGTTATCCCACCAGGGAATCCACCACACAGAGCAGGAGTACATTGTTTAGGAGAAACTGGAGTCTTATATGTAACCCACAGTGAAAGCCACAGTCCAGTGAGCAGTAATGAGGATCCGTCTCTCTCCTGTAGAACCCTGTACGTAGATTAAGCCCTTCCAGCAGGAAAACATAGGCAATATCTAATGCAGACTTTAATTCCCTACTTCTCCTGTCAGTACTTGAGCACCAAGCTCATCGGGTCCCCTATCCATCCCTGGCTCCCAGTTCAAGCCTGTGTCAGTAGGCTTGACAGGACTAACGAAAAATTTGTGAAGAGAGAATTGAAGAAATCATGAACCATTCAGAGAATACATAGAATGAGACTAAGGTAATATTCAATGAGTTAAATGGCTATGAATTTTCCAGAATTGAGGAAACGTAGAAATTCTTAGACTGAAAGGGTACATTAATTATAAAGCAGGATGAAGAATAAAAACCTAAACCAGAGACGTTGTGTTCAAAATGCAAAACATTAAGGATAAATAGAAAATTTTAACGGCTAGTAGAGAGAAAAGGTAAATGACATATAAAAGCACAATAATCATATTGGTTGATAACATTCTGTCAACCTAGAATAGAATTACATACAACTAAACTATATTTCAGGTGTGGGAGTCTGTTATCCACAGACCCTCAGTGAAACAACCTCTAAAAGATGCACTTTAGCCAGAAGAAAATTGAACTCAAATGCAAGAACTAATATTGAGCAAAAAAAAGGTGTAGCTCTAAGTATTAGTTGCAGAAGAATAAGTCATATCCATTAAGATAATAAAAATAGAATACACAACTTTGAAACCAGTAGAGAGGAATCAAAGGGAATCACAAATATTCCAATAATCCAATAGAAGGCAGAAAAGGAATAAAAACAAAAGAGAGAAAAAAATATTCAATAAAGGCATGGCAAATAGAAAATACAAATAAGATAGTAGAGATAAATCCAAATATATTAGCAATCCCAGTGAATATAGATGGATTATTTTTGTTTGATAAAAGACCATGGAGTCACAGATGGAATTTTTCAAAAATACCACTATATTCTATTTTTTTTTTAAAAAGAGAAACTAAAAGATAAAGAGCAAAAGGAAAAGGATGGAATAATTTAGGATTGCTACATCTTGGGGTAAATTATTACTTTAATCTGTCTAACAATACTCTGACTTCAAGTTCATTAATATGGTTATGCCAGCTTCCTTCTGGTCAGGATCTGTCTGTGGCCTCACATTTTAGGTATGCCTCTGACACACAGATATTTAGTAGTCTCTTAACAGAGAACATATGGAAAGTGAAGAACTTACTTCCAAATAATTTGTGTTTACGAGCCAAAGAAGAAATTCTAACCAAAATTAAATAACATTTAAAGTATGAGAAAATTATTTCACTTCATTACTTTAAAAACAAAGTGTCATTAGATCCATGAAGAAGGAATGGATTATTCAATAAATAATGCCAGAACAACGGGATCACCATGTGGAAGAAAAACTAGTTTACATCCTTCCCTTGCAACCAGCAGATCCACGTGTACGTGTTCTCATGCACACGCATGCACACACACTCCAAATGAATTAAATACCTAACTGTGAAAAGGCAAAACTTTAAAATTATATGAAGGCAATATAAAAGAATGTCTCTATAACCACAAAGGAGAGAAGAATCTCCTAGACCAAGTAAAAATGGCAAAATCGTAAAGTAATAAATGTGGCTATATTAGAAAAACGCATAGGATAAAATACACTATACATAAATATACATATATATTATATACATACATACACATGTGTGGCTGCTCAATGTCACTAGTAACAGGCAAATACAAATTAAAACAATGAGACACAAGTTCAAGCAAAAATTCAAAATTTTTTAGTACCAAGTATTAGTAAGCATGCTGTGAGATGAGCACTCTTATACACTGTTGGTGAGAATGCAATATGGTACAACCAAAACTGAAGCTAAAAATGTGTACATCCTATGATTCAGAAATTCCAGTTCTTGTTATGCAGCACCAAGAGACCGTTGAATGTGTGCACAGGGAGACTTGTGCAAGGATGTTCTTTGCAGCAAGGTGATGGTGACAATAAAATAATGATACACAGTGTTGCAAATGCATACAGGTACAGTACAATTATGAAAACATGGATGACTAGTAACCATTATAAGAATAACTATGAGAGAAAAGAAGGAGATGGATTTAGGGATGGATAAAAAGAGGGCTTGAATTATTTCTGCAAAGTATAATTTCCTTTCTTTTAAAACATGAATATATAAAGCAAATATGGCAAATTGTTAGTATAAAGTTTGAAACCTAGGTAATAGGCATGTACTAAATTTCTATATTTCCCTTGTGTTCTATATGATTTTAATTTCATTATAAAAAGGAATATAATTCCATTTGCAATAGCAACAAAAATGTTACTAAATAATAAATCAAGTAAAAGATACATATGGTGGATACAACAAAGGTTCCCCTTAAAACAAAACCTTGATTTTGTTCAGATATCTTGTAAAATTGAAAACATGCATATTCTATATTCCAGCCATTAATTTAGTGTCTTATACCCCTCTATAGTAGATTCTTGCATACATGTAAAATTGTACATTTATGTGGATATTCATTGCAATTTTGTAATTACAAAATAGAGAAACAAGCTAAAACTAATTAACAAAGGAATAAAATTTTTCAAGGAAATTCATGAGAATGATAGAATCATATATAGCAGGTAAAAGAAATCTGGATCTATGTATCTACATGGATCCATCACAAAAATATGCAATCTGGAGTGAAAAAAGTAAATTTCAGAAGTCACATGATATCATATAACTCATATGATTGTAAAATGCACACAAAAATAGTAGCATAGGTTGTTTCTGGAAGTGTCCATGTACATATAAGGGTAAAAAGAATGATGAGAAGGACAAGTTCCAAACTCAGAATAGTGTTTGTCTTTGAGTAGAAGGAATATGGGATTGGACATGGGAGACAAAATGGACTCCAACTTTGTAATTTTTTTTTTTTCAATTACAGATTTTCTTTTTCTTTTTTTTTTTATTAATGTTATGATAGATTACAACCTTGTGAGATTTCAGTTGTACATTTTTGTTAGTCATGTTGTGGGTACACCTCTTCCCCCTTTGTGCCCTCCCCCCACCCCCCCCTTTTCCCTGGTAACCACCGATCAGATCTCCTTGTCAATATACTAACTTCCACCTATGAGTGGAGTCATATAGAGTTCATCTTTCTCTGACTGGCTTATTTTGCTTAACATCATACTCTCGAGGTCCATCCACGTTGCTGTGAATGGGCCAATTTTGTCTCTTTTTATGGCTGAGTAGTATTCCATTGTGTATATATACCACATCTTCTTTATCCAATCATCAGATTCTGGGCATGTAGGTTGGTTCCACGTCTTGGCTATTGTAAATAATGCTTCGCTGAACATAGGGGTGCAAGGGACTCTTGGGATTTCTGATTTCAGGTTCTTAGGATAGATACCTAGTAATGGGATGGCTGGGTCATAGGGTATTTCAACTTTTAACTTTTTGAGAAATCTCCATACTGTTTTCCATAGTGGCTGTACCAGTTTGCATTCCCACCAACAGTGTATGAGGGTTCCTTTTTCTCGACAACCTCTCCAACATCTGTCGCTCTTGGTTTTGGATGTTTTTGCCAATCTAACAGGTGTAAGGTGATATCTTAGTGTAGTTTTGATTTGCATTTCCCTGATGATTAGCGATGATGAACATCTTTTCATGTGTCTATTGGCCATATTCATATGTTCTTTTGAGAAATGTCTGTTCATGTCCTCTGCCCATTTTTTGATCGGGTTGTTTGTTTTTCCAACTTTGTATTTTTTTAAGGTAAAGGAAGAATAAAAAATGTTAATGATTATTTGTTTAAAGTCATGGATGCAAGGATTTTGTATTCTTATTTTTCTGTGATTTTGAAATTCCTCCTTATTGGAAAAAAAAAGTTTAAAAAGGGAAAAAGGGAAGAATAAAAGCTCATAAAAGAAAATAAAGACAAACCATCAAAACTCTCACCAGAAGAAATCACTATGTGTATCTTTGTATGATTGTATCAAGTCATCTTTATATACAAAGAGGTGGACAAATAATTCACATATATTTTATAGATACAATTTATGGGGTTTGTAATCTGCTTTTTCACTAATAAAAATATCACAATGGAGCCAGCCCTGATGGCCTAGTGGTTAAAGTTCGGTGCAGTCCACTTTGGCAGCCTGGGTTCAGTTCCTGGGTACAGAACGACACTATTCATCTGTCAGTAGCCACTCTGTGGTGGTGGCTCATGTAGAAGAACCAGAAGAACTTACAACTAGAGTATACATCTACGTACTGGGGCTTTGGGGAGGGGAAAAAAGGAGTGAGAGAGGGAGGTTGGCAACAGATGTTAGCTCAGGGCAAATCTTTCCCAGCAAATTAGAATAAAACAGTGTTGTTAAAAGAAAAAGTCATAAATGTTTTCCCATGTTATTAAATAATCTTCTACATTATCATTTTTAATGACTATGTATTAACTCATTGTATAGATGAGCCAACATTTTATGTAATTCTCTTTTAGAAATCTTGACCCTTTCAATTTTTTACTGTTAAAAACAGTGCTCTGATGAACTTTTGTGTAGATGATATTCATTGGGTCTTTATTTTAGGTCATTATTTAAAAGTAAGTGCTACCTCAAAGTACACTCACAGTTTAGGCACTCTTGCATATTGTCAACTTGAAATGCAGAAAGATCCGATCAAATTTCATTCACATTAGTAAAATATGAGTCTTGTTTCCTGGAAATTTCACCAACCCTGGGTATGACTTTATCTTTTCCTTTTTTTTTTCCATTTTCTTTTCTTCATGTTTTACAGACTTTCATTAGCCAAAACTTTTTCAGCTGTAAATACATTTCTTTATGTATTTAATTTTTGGGCAATTGCCTACACTAACAATTACCCATTTTTCCATTGGATTTTTCCTTCTTTTATTTTTTTATGGTGAATACATTGTTACAACTAATAAAATATGCCAAAAAGATGTCACCTGTTTAAGTCATGACAAACTACAGGGGTTACATCTCTAAACATACCAAGATAGTATTCACATCAATATTTAAAACAGGAATTCGTAGTTTATCAAATTTTGCCCATTTCCTAGATAACCATGCAACATATAGGATAGAGTGAGATGCCAGTTTTTTGGTGGAAAAGAAGAAAAGCTTCTTTTCCTCCCCATTTTCGTGTGTCTTTCTGGTGGCCTCATCTGCCTGGACGATGTAAATCCCATGTGAACATCTGTGTAGACCACACTTTGTGATCACAGATTCACACGGGTTAG
This sequence comes from Equus quagga, assembly GCF_021613505.1. Taxonomy (NCBI): domain Eukaryota; kingdom Metazoa; phylum Chordata; class Mammalia; order Perissodactyla; family Equidae; genus Equus; species Equus quagga. The sequence goes on along the minus strand of NC_060282.1, from coordinate 69,053,057 downwards.
AGAAGAGCACAGTCTCCTCGGGCTAGAGTTCTCAGAGTTGGCCTACACATGGAGAATGAGCAGAACCCGTGAGTTATGTGCCATGGTAGGTGAGTAATGACCTTAGAGAGTCATTGAAAACGACTCTAGGAAGTCAAAGGAAAAGCTGAGGGGCTATCTAGAATATTCATCCCCCTCCCCACCATTGAAAACAATTGTTTTGATATCAGAAAACTTTCTAAGACATTTTCTTACCCAGCTTTCATCAGCTCTCTAAACTAGTTCCCCTGAGTGTTTACATCACCTTGCAAGTATGGCCTTAGAACCATGCACATACATCAGTCTATAGGTAAGTGTATTTCTGCATTTAGACATCGATTATCTGGTAGAAACTCTCTCCCCTATTTCTTTAGAGTCTTGGACAATGTACAAATTACTCAATGGATGGGCTTCTGGAAGGAGGGTGGGGAGTGGGGAGTCTGGATGGGAGCAGCGAGAGGGACATTATTGGTTTGCTTTTGCATCCTTCTATATTTTTTCTTTCCTCTTTTAATATAAATACATCTGTGTATTACTTGTGGGGAAAAAAGTTTTTGAAAGCACCAAAAGAAGTCAGCAAACAAAAGTCATGAGGTCAGGAAGAGTGGACTTCCAATTCCATGTCTGCCTCTTACTGAGTCTGTGATGAGGACTAGTTACTGAACCCATACAGCCCTCAGTTGCTTTGTCTGTAAAAATGGAGATGACGCTTTTTCCCACGGACAGAATCATATTTTGCAGAGCCTGAAGAGTTTAAAACTTTAGAGGCCTGCCTTAAGAAAAAGAATACAAGGGGCTGGCCCTGTTGCCGAGTGGTTAAGTTCACATGCTCCACTTCAGTGGCCCTGGGATTTGCCAGTTCTGTTGCTGGGCATGGACTTACACACTTCTCATCAGGCCATGCTGTGGCGGCGTCCCACATAGAAGAACTAGAATGACCTACAATTAGGATATACAGCTACGTGCTGGGGCTTCCGGGGAGGAAAAAAAGAGGAATATTGGCAAAAGATGTTAGCTCAGGGCCAATATTCCTTACTAAAAAAAGAAAATAGTAATAACAATAAAATAATCTTCAAATGTTAAAATGAAAAAGAATATGAAATAAGAACATAAAATTAGGTATGAGAGTGAATATTTATTTAGAATGAGAAAATGAATCACACCAATTATAAATTATAAATTAAAAAAACAACAACTGACAAATAGCACACACATCAGAAGGCTTGTGACCATGAACACACTCTACGATGCCCCCTCTGACGCCTTGGGAGAGGCGACGGGAAGGAGAGGCCTCGAGACTAAACTGCATTAGCTCAGGGTGGAAATGCCCATGCTCACTTGATGCGGTCGTTGAGAGGATTACAGGAAACGAAGTTAGTGTCTGCTTAGCAGAGAGTCTGACAGACATCATGTCTCCCATAGATGTAAATCCTTGTCCTTCTTCTTGTTTCTTTTTTCACTCAGAATTTCTCAGGCAAAGGAAGCCTTAAAGAGGTGCAATCGCCTAAGTGTTCATCCTACAGATTCCTACTTTTTTTGTATGCAAGACTGAGGGCATGATGGTAAGATTATTACAGGGAACAACAAGAGGATTAAATTAGATAAAGTGTGTGGAAGCGTCTCCTGTAGTGCCTGGTCTCTGTTAAATTAACACACGACTGTGGAATTGGATTATGGCTTGCCCAAAGGTGACACTCCAAGTAAGGTGAGCTTTATCTAAGCTACACATGAAATAAGGGGCACCAGTAATAGAGAACTTAGGTCTGAGAAGGAGATTGCTATCCCAAAAGACCTTTATTAACTGATTTGGAGAAATCTTGCCACCCAATAAAAAGAGCACAAAACAAGTCTTTGGTTGAATTGCTTACCAGGTGAATCCTGTTTCATTGCTAATTCTCTCCTGTGCATCCTGTCCTGTATTGAGTTATTCCCCAAATGACGTTCTCCCAGTAAGTAAACAGGACCACATAAAACAAGCATGGCGTTCCAAGTATGAATTTTGCGAGCGCTTTTGTATGAACATGTTTCATATGTTCTTATGCAATTGATATAGTTTTAATTTTACATATTTCTGAGACTAGATCAACTTAGAATGATCATTATCTACATATGTATTTGTTTTTCTTTTGAGTCAGACTTTTTTTCCACTCTTTTTCCCCCCAATCTTTCTTGGAAAAGTGATAATGTAATTACTTTCTTGATGGGTGGATTACTTTATTTTTTGAAGAAACTCAAAACAGAATACATGAAACATCTGTGAGAAAGAAAACAAAAAATAGAGACTTTTGCTGGTAAATCCATGTCAAACAAGAGTAAGTGACTTAAGGATCAGGGGAGTCTTTCCTGGAGAATTAGCAATCAAAGCAGTCAGATATAATTTTGACTCAAAGAGCAAAATCCCGCACAGGCCTATATCGTAATCCCTCTATTTCAAAAAGTGGAGCTCCTACGTGAACAGAAAACACAAAATCTGCTGCATCTGTTGGCAAACAGTGAGATCCTCCTTTAAGAAAGCTTCTAGTCCCTGACTGGAATCAGCGGCTACAGCAGAAAAGATAGACAAAAATACCTGTTAAAAATCATATATTTTGATTCCGCAGTGAGAAAACATCAAAATGCTTAAGTACAAAATTCAGTCAACTATCAAAGAATTTGAAGATATCTAAATAGTAAGGAAATTTTTTCTCATTGTGTAGACAAAACAATGAGATATTTCCTCAGCCATCCTGCATTGCTTCAATAACAGGCAAATTGAAAGAAATTAAAATTTTAATCTACAAAATGTCATTGATAAAGATCTAAGTAAAATCTAATTTTCTGGATCAAGAAGAGCAGACTTTGGGCCAGCCCAGTGGCATAGAGGTTAAGTTCATGTTCTCTGCTTTGGCAGCCCAGGGTTCACAGGTTTGGATCCTGGGCATGGACCTACACACTGCCCATCAAGCCATGCTGTGGTGGTGTCCCACATACAAAATAGAGGAAGATTGGCACAGATGCTAGCTCAGGGACAATCTTCCTCAAGCCAAAAGAGGAAGATTGGCAATGGATGTTAACTCAGGACCAATCTTTCTCACCAAAAATAAAATAAAATAAAATAATATTTTTTTTTTAAAAAAAGAACAGATGTTATAAATAAGAAAACAAAGTCACCTTTTTTTTTTTTTTTACTGAAGAAGATTCACCCTGCACAAACATCCACTGCCAGTCTCCCTCTTCTTGTATGTGAGCCACCACCATAGCATGGCCACTGACAGATGAGTGGTGTAGGTCTGTGCCTGGGAACCAAACCCAGGCCGCGGAAGTAGAGTACACTGAACATAACCACTAGGCCACCAGGCCTGGCCCCAAAGTTACCTTTGCAGACTACTTGAGAAAAAATGAACTAGTGATATAATTTATAATTTTAAGTATGAAAATAAATGTAAAAGGATTTTAATAATACTGAGTGTAGCATTAACTACTGTGATTCTGCTGGGTGGGTGACTTGTCCCTGGCCCAGGCCAGCACATTTGGGGGGGTATACCAAAGGCTCTTGGAAAAATCATTCAATGGGTCAGACAACTCAAGTGTTTACTATTTTAACATCATTGAGTGGTTGGTTAGTCAAAATGACTAGTTAATTTTGTCATATTAAAATAATTAAAAGCAATCTTGTTTAATAAAAATGACTACCTTTTAGTGCATATTTAGTCTATCAAGTACTGTAGGGATGAGGTTAGTTATGTCTATTACCGTGTTATCAACACGACTACCGTGAGTATTACAAGGTCAACTAGGTGAGTGGGAGCAGAGGCGGGGGCTCCAGTCTGTTGGACCCCAGAACTTGTGCTCTTCTCTAACACGTGAATTTTTGATCATGAAGTGTTGTCTACACAGATGTTCATCAGAGCATTTCCTCACAGTGTATTAAAGAATTAATGCTCTTAAGTGATTAATTGCAAATCAGTGACTTGGGATTAGAAAGAACGAAGCCATTTACTCAGATTTCCTCAACCGTCAGGCACACACGTGCTCAATAAATTCCTAGCCCCAGTGCCCTCAGTCCCAGGTCTCCAGCTGAGGCCTGCCACCGAGGTTTTCTTCAGGTCCCTCTGCCGAGGACCGTTAATGGAGGAAATGTTGAATACACTTTCCCCACTCTCACTCGGTACCCAGTATTTTTCCACTCCTAGCACTCCCGCCTCCAAGCTCAGAGGCCATATAACTGCAAAGCCTTTTGTCCGGGGCTCCCTTAGCAGAGGGATGATCCCCACGTCTGTGCTGATCCACCTGACCCTCAACCAGTACACCCTCGGACAAGGAAAATGGACCAGAAGGAGTCAGTGCTTCCTCTGGTTTTAGCCTCTTGCTTATACCATTAGAGGAAGTGATCAAAGGCTTAACTTTTTCAGTTTTGGCTTATTGCTTTAATTGGCTACTCCCTTGCTCTCTCCAGCTCAGTTGTGCTCCTGACGGGACGGCTCCCCAGAGTTGTTCCACATGGAGGCAAGAGGGCCGGGCTGTATCCTCACTTCGCCCAGTTGTTGGCTGTGAGCCACCCTCTGGGACAGTGCATAACCCTAGGTGGGGGAGTTCCCTGTGGCCAGGAACAATGCCCAGGGAGGGACACAGCTGTGAGGCGTCAGCCCCCAATATTCACAGCAGCTGGGGTTGGTTCTTTGGCGCTGAGGAAGGAACTCTGGAGCACTACTGTATCAACTATTGTCCACCTCTTGTACAGCTCAGATCCACTTTCTTCTTACAGTAAGTTTATTCCACCTGGGAATAGAGTCTCCAGAATTCTGGTTGTGCTTATTTCCTGGGAAACTTGGGGTTAGAAGGAAAAACTATAGCCCCCTCGCCCGTTCTAATCAAAGCTGTAACCGATACCATCCCCCTGCTCACCACCCACTCTGGACTCCCCTCACCCTTGGCAAGCGCCTCTGCTAGACTAGGCAGTTGGCTGACGGGGCGGAGCGGTCCAGACTCTCATCCCTGAGGAGTCTGGGCCCTGGTTTCCAAGCACTTAACAGGGTGTTGTGGACACACTCATGGATTTAACGTTAGAACTAGGCACAAGAGTGCCAAGAGATACACCGCGAGCTTTGCTCAGAGCCAAACAGCTTCCCTGTTCCCTGTCTCTGAAGACAACTCTTAGCAAGAAGCACATCTCTGAGCTTTCAGCAGCAGTTATTTCAAGAGTTGGCATTGCGTTCATCGCTCCTGAGGTGGGGATCTAGTGTAGTACCACAATATCGATCAGAAAAAGAAATTTGAATTTCCAGGAATTTTGATAAATTCCAAAAATGTTAAGTTACTGCACATTTTCATAACACTTTTTTAATGTGTTTTTAAAAAATCTACTGTATTGTACATTTGAAAGCTACTAAGAGGGGAAATCTCAAAAGTTCTCATCACAAGAGAAAAAATTTTGTAACTATGTGAGGTGATGGGTGTTACCTAAACTTATTGTGGTAATCATTTTGCAATTTATACATAACTAAAATCATTATGTTGCATGCTCTAAATTAATCAATGTTAAATGTCAATTATATCTCAGTAAAACTAGGGGAAAAACAATGAGGAAGATTTCCACTTCTGACCAAGATGGAGTAACAGGAACCAGAATTACCCTCTTGCCTAAAACAATAACAAAAATCAGACAAAATATATAAAACAATTGTTTTTAAAACACTAGACTCTAGTCAACAGGATCTGCACAGGGTCCCTCTCAAATATTGAGCAGTAAACTGATCAGCACATTTGTGTGAGAAAAGGACCTGAGGCTCGGGAAAGAACCACCTGAAAAGGATTAGAAGGAATACCCAGCACGCAAAAAAGGGTCAGGAATAGTGCCTGCTCCCAACAGTCAGACTGGAAAACGTCATAATACACGGGCCAGAGAGTTCTCAAAACGGTCTGCCTCAATAGTGGGGAAAAAATTAGCCTAGAACAAACATTTCTCTGGTCCTATTAATAAATCTCAAATGCAAGAACTAAAGATCGCATTGTTTCTAAGTAATTTAATTGTATTTCTGAATAAAGCTCAAGAATATTGACAGGCAGACAAATACCCCACACCCAACAAGGAAAACCTCACAATGTGTGTTATCTGATCAAAAATTAACAAGCATGCAAAGAAGAAGGAAAGTAAGACCCATAATGGGAAAAATTAACCTAAACCAAACCAGAATACATGTTAGAATTAGCAGACAAGGACATTATGAGTTACTATAACTGTATTCAATATATTCAAAAAGTTAAATAAGGACATGAGAGATACTTATGAAGACCCAAATCTAACTTCTGGAGATGAAGACTGGAATGTGTGAGATGAGAAATACATTGATTGAGAGTAAGGGCGGATTAGAGATTGCTGAAGAAAATGTCCGTGAACTTGATGGCATACCAATTGAAACTACCCAAAATGAAATTCAAAGAGAATGAAAGAACTTTTAACATGAACAGAGCATCAGTGAGGTGTGGGACAACTTCAAGCAGCCAAGCAATTGAATACTTACCTGTGAAAGCAAGAGGCTGGAAGCAAGATTGAGCAGCAGTAGAAGACTAACAGTGGTGCAGACTTGACAAAGCCTTGGCCCACTGTGCGTGAAGCATTGGGTGGAATATGCCCATAAAAGCGTCCTGAGTGACCTTCGTCACCTCACGTTGCTCAGTCATAGGATCTAGGCCGACTCAGGAAGGGCATGATGCTGGCTAGAGGCTCTCTCTGCAGCAGAGAGCCCTTCACCCAGCTGTGAGCTAGGTGGGGGGTGGGGGGGCTGGGGGATCTGCTCCCTGCCCTCACTGCAGCTGGGCAACAAGTCATCCTTGGAGAGGGATCTGGAGGCGCATCCCTCAGTCTAACACAAAGAGCGTAGGCTTGGGAGCCAGGTTGCTTGGGTTCAAATCCCAAATCTGCCTCTTCAGGTAAGATTTTAACTTCTTTGTGATTTGGTTTCCCCAAGTATGCGATGGCGTTTGTAACAGTTGTACCTACCTCATGAGGTTACTTGAAGATTAAATGAGTTGATCCGGGTAAAGCACTTAGAATCCTGCCTGGCCCAGTGTAAGTGTCATAAATATTTGCTATTATTGTTCCCATTACCTCATTAAACATTCCCATTGACCCTAAAAGATACGTATTCTTGTCTCTATTTTGCAAATCAGAAAACTGATACTTCCAATCAGGTGACTTGCTTAAGATCACCCAGATAGGACGTGGCAGAATCAGAATCCAAACCAGGTCTGGTTGCGCTCCAAGGTCACTTGTATGATGAGATAAATTTGTTGTTGTTATTATCGTTATTTGTTTGTTGCCCCTGAATTATCTAAGTAGACTGTAAATCTTTGAGTTTTTTTCACGTCTAAGACCCACCACGATATCCAGCACAGAGTAGGCTCTCAACAAATGTTTGCTGGCTGGAGGGGCGAAACGCTGATGGCTTTCTTTGCCTATGGAGACCTGGCCTGTTGCTGCCTAGCCTTGTTCTATCCTTGAACTGATTTTTTCTTTTTTTGCTCTAATTGTTCAAGGGCTGCACATTCTACACTGATACCATATCCCACACAAATAAAACTATTAAGTAAATTTAGATGAAGTGCAAACATCTCTGGAACTCTGTTCTCTGTCTCCTTGAACAACTTCAAGGACATTGTATAGCTAAACCAGCCTACTTTTTGCCATAAATATATGTTTTATTCCTTTTTTATTTTTAATTCAACAGATATCAAAGGTCTATTATAATTTTTTGAATATACTTTATTTGTAATAATTAATATGAGTAAGAGATTGAAGAAATTCAGTCAAGTAAGTACTAATTCCCATGTGAACCCCCAAATTGCCAACAGAATAGATGAAAATATTGGGTGTGCTAAGTGTAATATGGAGACTTTATAAACAACACATGAAATATAAAATATTTTAGCAAGACTGTAGCCTAATGTGCAGTTAAGTATATGAATAAGCTAACATATTGGCACAACTTTGGGGGTAGAAAGCAAAATTTGGTCTATGTCACTCATTAACGTCACTACAGAGTTCTCATTAATAAATTCATCAGGGGCTAATGGGATTCTCCTGTGAATAATCAAGACGAGGATTTTCTTTCCCGGCTGGTTCACTGATCAGTCTTAACATTTAAGCAGCAATCAAATTTCCCGGAAAAACAAGGTCCAAAAAAATGGTCTAGTTGAGTGAAATATTGTAGTGGACATCTGTGATTTTTGCCTGTCCCCTTCTAATAACAGCACCAAGATTTCCCCCTTGAAAACACCCAGCCCCTATTGTTAGTTTACGTGGTTTGAGTGGAACTGTGCCCATGGACGGGCGTGTGACTTAGGCAAGGTTCAATGAGACATTGTGAACCAGTTGGAAACAATGGGTCTCAATAGCGGGGCTTTTGTTAGCTTATTAAAAATAATGAATCTCTTTCTGCTGGGGTTGATGAGTGGACAGGCTTTAAAATAGTTGTTGCTAGTAGCCGTTGTGCCGTCATAAGGAAGCTCACTTCCAGGAAATACGGAGTCAACGTGGGAGGGAAGCATGAACTGAGAGAGAAAGGGAGAAAGGAAGAAAGGCAGGCAGGGTGGCCGACCTGATGACATTGGGGAGCTCTTGGATCCAGCCGTACTTTGAGTTCACCCTAGTATTTTTCAATTACATGAGCCAATATATTTTCTCTTTACCTTAAGCCAGTTTGAGTTGAATTCTCCATCACATACAATTGAAAGAGTCCTACTATAATAGCTATTACCTTATAAAAGCATCAGTTTCCATTATGTTCTTAAGTATCTGAGTCTTTGATGGAAGCAAATACATTTTCCAAGTACTTAAGGTTATTTTTCACACAGCCCAAAATTGGAAAGTGATATGTTCGGTGGGTCTCCTAGGGTGACTTATATTTCAATGTCATTAATAATGTAGTGTTTTAGAGTTACAACTTATACTCTCTTGTTTGTTTTTGTATTTGTTTTTGTTGCTATAATTAAGTTACATTCAGCCTGATAAACTTAATATGATATCAATTAAATAGAAATGACTAAATAATAGTGAATTCAAAATTTAAACGATAGAAAATCACATAGAGAAAAGAGAGAGCATTGTACTAGGAAATGGAATACAGAATGCTGGTGCTGTCATTAAACAATAAACTTAAGTGCAAGCTTTCTAGCAACCAGGGCCACAAGGAAATTAGGAGGGATTTAAGAATTTCCATTGTCTGTTAAAAGGAAGCTTGTCAGTTATTCAGGAGAGAAAGCTTCTTATCAAATCTTTTTTTTAAAAAGTTGTCTTCAGAACCAAGAGTCCTGGGCTTGCACGTTTATTGAGCAGTCTGGGCTTTTGTTAGAGAAGTCTATTTTGTTGGCTTTGTTTCTATGTTTTTCCCACTCATCATGTGACTTAGCAGTGACTTTAATAAAATGCTGTGATAACATTTTCATGGCTTGCCTAATGCCTAATGATTAGAGAAGAAGAGATAGAAACCAGCTGGTTCAACCTTCAACCAGGCCAAGACTGAAGCGGTGTATCTTATCAGACAATTGAAACCACGTGCTCCAGCTCTGACCTCCTGCTTGAAAGGTCAAGGAGGTAATGTGCAAATTCGGGATGCTTCTGAAAGTCTTTTAAAAGGACTTCTGGGTGGTAAAAGCTTGGCTGCAATGACTTCTTCGTGTTCTCTGGAATCTCAAACCCAGTATTTTTGCAGAGTCCAGGCAAAAGTGGTTGAATTTGACCTTGTTACTTCAAAGCCGCTATAGGCACTCTTAAAGATAAAGAAAAACACGACTGCCTCAAAACAAATGGACCGCCGGCTCCAAGCAATCATTCGAAGGTACTTAACTAGTCAAAAGCCATTAACATTATTGCAAATTTGTACCCCTCTTTTTGGGAATCCTGAAACTTCAATTCAGTTTCCTTTGCCGGCTTCTACGTTTGGCTCCATTTCCTTTCCTTTCTTCATCACAGGTCCCTTGTCTTTAAATTAAGGGCTCCATCAAACAGTTTATGGGACGCAATTAGTCCCTTTCTCGTTCTTCCAGAAATCTGTATCCCCTTTTCAAAAATACAGGAATGGCAAAATTAAAACCACCAGATAAATAAAAAATGATGTTTAATAAGACTTTATTCTGCGTATAAGAACAGCTCATGAATTTCAAGCATTCAGATTTAAAACTGATATGAAGCACGATGTCACAGAGTGGCTTATGAAGTGAAAATGAGGAAGTTGTGTAATCTTTGCAACGACTGGTTATTAAAGTGGGTATTTCCGGATGGCAGAGGATTGATTAAAAGGATTATCTCATATCAGTTTGAGGAAGATGATTTAAGTTTCTTTATATGATTATCAGAGGCATTTATAAGAAATAACCTCAGTTTTGCTTATGTTCGTGAAATAAGCTAGATTTAGTTTTGTTTATGTGGCTTGAATGGTTTTGTCTGCTCAGAGAATTTTCAAGTCTGGTCTCCATTCTGTATTTAATTTTAACATCTCTGAGATCCCAACTAATCAATTTTTCCCTCAGCTTTTGAGGGCCTTGCCTACTTAATCCCTCATTGATAATTTATATATATACCCGCAGGGCTTGAACCATTTGGGCTATTTATTAATCCTTTTATCAGTAAGGTCTCCTGAGATTAAGCATCTCAATCTCAATGACGTTCTTGAGGCAATAATGCAGGAAGCAAAGACAAAATCAAATAATTTAAATTACACACAATTACATTTTCTCAAGACAAATCTAAGTTTGGGCTTAGGAATCCCAATGCTTTGCGTGTCACATGTAACATTGCCCTCTGCCGCGCCCTTCGAATTTTAGCAGTGTGTCACATTACAGTCTTATATCCCAATGCCAGCATCATCCCTGAAACTGTACAATTGCAGTCTCAGGGCTGGTTGGTGGCACAGCTGCATCCTATACTTTACTGTTTGTCAATGATTTCTGGAAACAAAAACGGAACATCCTGGGAGAAGAACAACAAAATAACTTCTGTGGATGACACAAACGATTCTATGGGACATATGAATAACAGGAATCCCCTTTGTACACTTAGACATGATTTGCTTATTTCTATTGATGAATGTTTATCCAAAGTTTCAGCATTTAATAATGTTCATAATATGATAGTATTCTGATAGCATCCTTATGTCAAAGGTCATAGATTTGGGGTGCCATAATAGTCTTTGTGACCAGCATACATCAACTAAATACCAAGATTTCTCAGAATATCTCTATATAAGGAGTTTAAGAGCCACAGTTTTGGGTTGGAGGAGAAGACTAGAGAAACTGTCCAGGAAACACATTATATGTTCTTAGATTATATATTTGTGTGGCTTGGAAATGGGGTGGATAAAGATTGGTGGGGTTCTGAAGCCCCACTCGGGCCAAGCAGCTCTTTGACTCTGTATAGGACTCTGCTAAAAATGTAGATACACAGAAAGGAACAAACTCACAAATATGTACATGAGTAAGTACTAAGATTACAGAGCTTTTAATTTTTGGTTACCTGACTGCCCCTATTGACATTTGAGTATGGTGAGATAAACATTTTGCCCCCATTTAAGTGAGTACACTTTGATTTGTCATTTCTTCAAAACTCTCACCATAACTTGAGTGCATGATAGGATTTAAGAGTTATCATACACTGTCTGATAACATTCCCAAATAGTTCAAGTCATCATTCAGTAAGGAACAAAACTTCATATATCAGTGATTTTCCAGTGTAATCGACAACCATATGCCATGAAAGTTCTTACCAACTAACAACAACAAAAAATCCAAGCCCTTTCTTCAGCTGTGACAGGTGAAGGGCCCATAGTTACACAGAATGTTTTGTTTTGTTTTGTTTTGTTTTTTTTGCTGAGGAAGATTTGCCCTGAGCTAACATCTGCTGCCAATCTTCCTCTTTTTGTATGTGAGCCACCACTACAGCATGGCCACTGAAAGACGAGGGGTGTAGGTTTGTGCCCAGGAACTGAACCCAGGTTACTGAAGTGGAGCATGCCAAACTTAACCACCAGGCCACCAGGGCTGGCCCACAGAATGTTGTTTTTAACCTATGCCTAAGGACTATACACTAAGTGAGTCATAAGGGTTCCTAAACTTTGATAACCATGAACTAAAATTAGCTTCTAACTTAGTCGAGTAGCCACACAAACCTGGCAACACTGCAAAGCTGCTGTGGCACGTGTGCCTCTGTGCACCATTGGATTAAGCAGGGCTTCTAGAAAAGATGTTTTGCTATCAGTGAGTTATCAGTACTCTTTGGATTTGCTCACTCTTTTCATCGCTTCTATTCTTGCTTTTTAATCATATAGGAATTTTAATTTGACTTCATTATCAATTTCATTCGTTGAATCGTTACAGTATCCATATAAGATGCAAATTTGGTAAAGTGGCGGCATTTGAACAACTGATGAGTGGCTTTGAAACCTAGATGTTAGAGGTACACAGATGAGGATAATATTAATCCAAGGAGCACACATCAGATGGGGAGAAGACAAATAAGCCAATAATCACCATCAGTAGAAACACTGTCCTAGAGCTCTGCAAAAGGCTCCTTGTAAACAGAGGGAGAGAGAGTACCTTTAGAGACAGATGTTGTTTCTCCTAAATCCTTGAGGCCTGCATCTATGTCTGTCATAGTTTTTATGACTCAGTGCTTTGCGACTAGTCAGATTTTAATAAATATTTGTTTAATAATTAAATAACATTTCCTTTCCAATCTTGTAGTAATACTAAATCTAAGGAGTATTTAAGACTTTCTATTTTGAATATTACAAACCACATATAGCCCTGAAATCTTATAGATTCATATCACGTGGAAAGTGTTGGTTTAATTTCTTTATAGGTTCCTTCATGACAGTTGTACAAATGCAGCTGTTTTTCACGTCATACATTCTTTGAAGTTATACATAGGGAGTCCTGAGTCTGGTCATCCAGGGTCTGCTACTTCCGCTCAGAGCAGAAGGATGGCCGCCCTCTGACATCTCCCTTATCACGCTTTCCTGCCCAGAAAACATTGTCAGTCCAGTTTGGGCAGCTATGTGTTCTTCTCTATGAAAATCATTCCTTTGAAATGTCAGAAACCCATCTGCAACTGGAAAAGTAACAAAGTTAGCAAACTTTTGACACAAGCAAAGCAAGACAAGAATTCCTCTCCTATAATTAGTGAATTGGGTCTTAAATTACTTGATGATACTTTAATATGCACTTAAATTTCTTATCTCTATTTGTTTACTAGTATCCCTAAGGGAATTGTAGACCTCTATCACAGAGTCTGTGGCATGGCTATGCAGCCCCATTTTCCAGTCCTTCCTTCCTAAAGGGCTGGATTCTTTTTGGTGTCTACTCCTCTCCCAGGAAGAGCTGTTTCTCAGGAAGTTGGCATCACACCTGTCTGAGGTGGCCTGGTGAGGCTGAGGGGTTTGCATCTCTTATGGTACCTGACCCAAGTGTGGGCAATGAGATGTGAAGGAAAGTCGGCTTGGAGGCCATTTCTAGGGTAGATTTCTACAGCAGTAAAGAAGACCATGAGCAGGGACAGTTCCTCCTGATTCTCCGGGTGTTGTTTCTCTGAATGTGATTCCTAGGATGCTACGGTGGGCTCCCTCTCAGCCTCAGGTTAGCAGAGCTGTGGGAGAAAAGGATGAGTCTCATGGCTGAGGCCCTGGATTAAGGGCCCCTCAGGGTTGCATACCTCAGGACTTCCCTTATGTGACATAAGTATTTTCTTTGTGTTGGACTTCAAACCTTTCCGAGTTGGAGTTTCTGAAACCTGCAGCCGAAAGCATCCTGATGGGGTCTCTGAATTGAAGTGCAACCTCCCATCTCTGTTCCTTGTTGATTTGGTTTAGTTCCCTAGTCCTGGATGTTAGTTTCATGTTGAATTTTATTCTTTCCTCTTGATTTCCTCAGTCCTTTTCATAAACGTCTCTTCTTCCTTCCACACACTTTTATCGAGCGATTGCTAGGTGCTGAGTCTTATTGTAGGCAATGCAGTTGCGAGGACATTGTCACAGTCACTCTCTGAGGGGGAACGTGGCCTGCCTGCCATGGTGGGGAATGGCTCCCTTGAGTTGGTGTGCATCTTGCAGGTTCACAATGCCCTTCTGTCACTGTGATTTGCAAGACTGAAACTGTAATTGCATTGAAGTCCACTCTGCTCCTCCATTTTCTCTTTCGGTTGCTGATCCTTCCTCCATCCATTCTTGGGCTTTCTTGTTTTTTCTCTTTCCTCTGCTTTGCACAAACATTTCGGTTTGTTCTCTCAGGCTTCTTCCTCTGAGCACAACAGAGCTTTTTAATCGTCCCTTCAGACCACTGTGCTTTTGGGAGGAAGAGACTGGTTCCCAGAGGCACCAGATAGACCGAGCCTTTGAAGCACCAGCCGTGGATCTGGGGTGAAGGCTGAATGGAGGGCTCTAAGAAAATGTCATGAGAGTATGGTGTGGGGTGAAGCATACGGACTGGGTCCTCACAGCTTAAATTCAAATCCTAGCTCTAGTCCTTACTGGCTATGTGATCTTGACATAACCTCTCTGTGCCTCAGTTCCCCATCAAATGGAGATGGTGATAATTAGTGTTACTCCTAGGGTTGTGATGAGGGTCAGTATGTTAATATATGATAAGTTCTTAAAACAGTTCCTGATCCATAATAAGTGCTAATGTGTAAAGGGTGGTCATTATCATTGAGTTTGCTCTCTGCTCACTTTTACAGCCCTCGCCAGGGAGCGCAAGAATGCTAAGCCCCAAGAGAGGGCCTGGCAGTGGGAGCAGGGAGAGAAGCACGGACAGGCCACGGCTCCCAGAGCTAACAAAGTGAGTGAGGCCTGGTTCAGGGCAACAGCGGCTCTCCCAGAGCCCACCGCGTGCTGCCAATCCTGCCTGGTGCCCTCGGAGCCTCCTCCAGAGACTCCTGGAGGACCTGTGCTCTTCACTTCCAAACCACAACATCACTGCAGGCGCCACACCTCTGAAGATTAGATAACAAAAAATGTACACGTCAATCACGTCACAGACTAACCTCTGGTAGATACTTCGCATAAACCACAATTCATTCCATGGCTTTTAAACTATCTAAGTTCTATATGCTCATCCTTACAACTTGTCCATAACAAAAAAGGGTCTGTCTCTTCCGATTCACACCTCAGCTGCATTCCCTACCCATGCAACATGGATGGTACTTCCATCCCAACCTAATCTATCCTTCCTTGCTCCCTTCTTCCTTTCCCTCATTCCCTCATTCTTTCCTGAGCAGTTCCAGAAAAAATGTAAATTCAGCCGCCTTTGATAGCACCATGTCATGAAGGATGTGGGGGAGAGGGCACTCTCATATGTTGCTGCTAAAAGATGAATCAATATCTACAAAGGGCAGCTGTCGGAATTACGGATGCACATCCTCTTTGACCTAGCACTTGACTTTCAGGAATTTATCTTACAGATAAACACACAAGTTATTGAATGCTGCATTATTTGTAATAGCCCAAGACTGGAAACAATTCTAACATTCATCAATACTTTACAGTACATCAACCCCATTGAAATCTCTACACCTCAAAAAAGAATGAGGACGCTTTGCATGTCTTGATATGAATCGCATCCCGAGATACATACACATGCATGCACACACTTCTGTATGCTACTAGCTAAAATATCTTCAGAAGAGAGGGAATTACATTGTTTGGGAACTTGACAAAAGGGAGGCTTTTCACTAGTCAAATTAGGCATGACTGCATTTCACAGAAAAATCAGAAACAAGGGCTTAAACAAGAGAGAGAGGTGTATTTCTCTCTCACATGAAGGAAGTCTAAAGGTAGGCACCCCAGGGCTGAGGCTACAGCTCCATAAACTTAGAGCCGCCCAGACACTTTCAGGCTCTGTGCTCCTCCCTATTAGGGTGTGACCTGTGTCCTCATGACTCCACCATCAGACTCCCTTCCAGGAAGCAGGGTGGAGGAAGGAAGAGAAGAATTCCCTTTTAAGGAGGGCTCCCAGAAAGTCTACCCTACACTCCTACCACACATCGCTGACTGGACCATAAGTAATGGCCATGCCTTTTTATCAAGGGGCTTCTGGGAAATGCAGTTTTTCAGCTGAGGTAAGGAAGAAAGTAAGAATATATATTGGGAGGCTACAATCAGTCATTAGTCCTTTTGAATCATGGAATATATTACTATTTAAAAACTAAGGGGTGGTCCAGTGGCGTAGTGGTTAAGTTCTCATGGTCCACTTCGGCGGCCCAGGGTTCGCTGGTTCAGATCCTGGGTGTGGACCTACACACTTCTCATCAAGCCATGTCGTGGTGGCATCCCACATAGAAGAACTAGAATGACTTCCAACTAGGATATACAACTCTGTACTGGGGCTTTGGAGAGAAAAAATAACTAAATAGAAATCACACTTAAAATGTTAAAAAAAAAAAAACAGCCTACAGTTATACATGGGTCAGACCATTATCTCTGACCTCATTCTCCAGCTGATCCACTGAGAGGCTGCCTTTTCTCTGGTCCCTGCCTGTCCCAGGTGGACCCAGGCTCCTAGAGTATCTCATGGTGTCTTGAAGCCAGTGCCCCCTAGTGGCCACCTTAGTGGCCTAGGATTCAGGCAGCATCTATAAGATGCTTCCCTACGAGGTTTCCGTGAAGTCATATCTTCACATCATCTCCCAAAAGTCATTTGTAGAATTGAACATCAATCCATGAGATGATTGCTCTTAGAGTATTATTTTTAAATTATGTCTTGATTTTATTGATGAAAGCAAAAATTTTTGCCACATAACTAACTGCCTCCCTCATTACCCTACTTAAAGTAGCTTTACGTATTCTTGTAATAGGAAAACAAGAGTTTTAATTTCAAGCTCCATTTAACATGCTTAGAGCTGAGAAGTACTTATGAGAGAATATAGTTGGCTTGATCTTGGCATCCCAAAGACTAGAGAAGAATAATTTATATTATTTTAACATGTATGTATTAATATATGCAATGTACATTCAATGTAGAAGTTCATTTAATCTCCTTTATTATACTATTCAACTTATTCAACCAACTTATTTAATCTTTTATAAATAATTTGATAACTGAAACCAAGTGCTTTTACCATCCTTCAGGAGTTGTAGCCATTAAAAGAGAGTGAATTCATTTTAAAAATTTCCTAGTCGGCATATTTGTGTGTGTGTGTGTGTGTGTACTGACAATGTCAATGGTGAATAATAAACTCTAAGAGCCGCTCTATCCAATAATGATGATGATGATGAGAGGACTACCTGTTTCATTAAGTGTAATCATCCACCCACAGATATTTAGGCCCGTTATTCACTGTTTCCTATTTACAAAGCAGGGCTATCTAGCAAGAGTTTGTCCTTAATCCTGTGGCTTGCTGCATCCTATTAGTGACCCATGAGTAGTTTCTGATTCTTTAGACGTGGACAGATGAGTTCTGTTGGAGGGAATCCCCTAATGTCCGCTTCTCAGTTTTCCACATAGGAGGGGCTTCCACTGCACTCCCCAGGAGGGGGCAACATTGGAGTGAAACCTGATTGTGAGACCCTTGCAAATCGAAGTGGGTGGTTTTGCCTCAAAAGCAGAAAGCAGACCCCCACACACACCTCGCAATTTTGCACACCTGGGCCGGGGCCCACTTTTCTCCTGCTGTCCATTTTGCCCGCTGGCCTGGGCCTGTGGAGCAGGGGCCTTGGGACAGTTGTATGGGGGCTTCTTTGAGGACCTTGTTCGCCAGCAAAGGCTCCCATGAGCGGGCTGATGGAAGTCTAGGAGTGGCTCCCTTTCTACAATGGAACTATCACCCAAGAGTCCTGAATAAAGCTTACACTTGGTGGCTGGTATCTACTGGAGGAAATCCATAGGGAACTCCCAAACCTGTCCCTTTCGCCCTAAGTTTTACCCATTTGGGCAACTGACAATACCATTCAGTTATCTGAGTAACTGAAGTCATCTTTGACTCTTCCTTTTCCTCACTCCCACTATGTTCAATCCATCAGCAGGTCCTGTCTGTTCTACCTTCAAAATATTTCTTAAATGTGCCCACTTTCCTGCTCTACATGCCTCCAGCATCTCCCCCCAGACAACCACTACAGCCTCCTGACGGGTCATCCTGCTTCAACTGGGCCTCCCCTCCAAGCTCATCTTCCTACAGCAGCTGGAGGATCTTGAAACACATAGATCCAATCATGTTACCCCCTGCTCAAAAGTATCCAGTGGCTTCCAATTAAATGGAGGACCATGTCCAAGCTCGTTTCCATGTCCTGCCAGTTTCGTGTGTTCCAGCTCCAGAGCCCTCGTCACCTTTCTAACCTCATCTCATCAGGTTCTCCCTCTTGATAAGCAAGCTCTGGGCCTTGGGCCTTCTGTCCACTCCCAGGACTCGCCCTGCTCAGTCCTGCCCAAGGACTCTATGCCTGCAGTTTCTGCCCTCCCTTCTTCACAGGGCTGGAGCCTTCTCACCCTTGAGGATGTGCTTAAATGTCTTAATGTCTTAAACGACTTCAGCAAGCAGGCTTAAGGGCAAGCATTCTGGGGCCATCTTATCTTTACTCATTTCAGCATGTTCCCCCATTTTATGTTATCAACAGACCCTGTTTATTTTCTTCCTAGTGCTATTAACAACCTATTATTATTATTACCACCATTATCTTTATTGTTTTGTCTGACCCGAAAGCTAAGCAGAATTCTTGTTTGTTCCCCAGTCTACCCCTGATACAGCACTTTTCCCGGCACACAGTAGCCCTGATAAATATCTGACATTTGTATTCCTGAATAAATGGGTCAGGCTGCCGCTGATGTATCTATTTGGTAGCAAAGCATTTTGAGGCACTTCATTCAATATTATTCCCTTGGCAACTTTGTCAAAAACTTTTATCTACCACTGAAGCATTCAAAAAAGCACCAGGATGGACCAAGGAAAGCAGAAACAAAAGCCAGAATACATGAAAGTTGCTGACAAAAATATCACCACCTTGTGGATCAATATATTAAAAATGAGCAGGTCACACATCTTTTGCGGTCACTTCTTGGGTCACAACTAGGGGCTATCACAGCCCCAAACACAGCGTCAGGCTTGCTCTTGCCTGGGGCTTTGAACTTGCTCACTCTGCCTGGGGTGCTCGTCACCACGGTACCTACCTCACTTCTTTCACCTCCGTCAGAGGATGCTCAGTGAGGCCTTCTGATTGTCCCATTTAAATTGCAGTCTCCTGTCACCAACACGGGAACACACACGCTCCCTAACTCCTTCCACATCCTACTTTTTTCCATGACACGTGTTACAATCTGATATGCTGTATATATTTATTCATTCATTCTCTGCCACATCTCAGGAATTTTTGTTTTGTTCACGATTCTATCCCCAGCCCCATACAATGAGGACTTTCTCCCTGTTGGTGTTCAATATATATAGATAAATAAATATTGGTGTCTTGCAGGAATGAGGAATTCATTCATTTTCCCCAAGTCTTCAGTTCTGTCTACCTTAATATTATCTATGATGTCAATGTAAATGGAGTTGTGTGCAATCAAACCAGTTAAAATTGACTGTATTCCCAAACCTCAGCATAAGGCTGTTCAGGTTGTGCACTGCTCATCTCCAGTGGCTCACCTTCACAGAGACTGTCCTCCTGGAGCTGGACAACTGCACAACCTGCACAGCCATATGCAGAGCCCCTGGGAGGAATGAATTTACGTAGTTGTTTGAGGGGAGAAAAAAGAAAAGGTGAAAAAGTAAAAGAGAAGGAGGAAAAAATAATAAAATAGTGAAAGAAGTAGAAAAAGAGACTGAAGGGGAGAACAGGAAAAGAAAGGGAGTAGTGGGAAGAAGGGAAAGCTGGAAGGACCAGTGGAGAAGCGAGATCCTGGCCCCACACCTCATTCCTCCCTGGCTCTCCAGCCTGTTCGTCCAGAGCACTCTGACCGTTCATCAGTGGTTCCCTTACTGCAAATTAAGTATCAAACTTGAAAGTCAAGGGGGCCAGCCCGGTGCCATAGTGGTTAGGTTCACACACTCTACTTTGGCAGCCCAGGGTCCGTGGGTTCAGATCTGGGCATAGACCTGCACACTGCTCATCAAGCCATGCTGTGGTGGTGTCCCACAGACAAAATAGAGGAAGATTGGCACAGATACTAGCTCGGTGACAATCTTCTTCAAATAAAAAGAGGAAGATTAGCAAAAGATGTTAGCTCAGGGCCAATCTTCCTCACCAAAAAAAAAAAAAAAAAAAGCCTTGAAAGTCAACAAGTAACTTAGTCCACTCGCAGCTTCAAGCCCACAGATATCTAATGTATACACATATACATAAATTACCTAATTTTATAAAGAGTGCTTTCCTCCTACAGCTGAATTTTAATTCATTTATGGAACACCTGCTCTTGATATTTAAGAGTGACCAAACCCGTAGCTGTTTCAACAATAAATTAAGACAAAGAGTAGAGGCAGGAGGACTGGCTGAGAGATTGTCGGCGTTGTAGGGGGGTGGGGTCTGGTAGTGATGGGAGCCTGGGTGATAATAATAGCTATGACAATGGATGTGAACTATAAAGCCAAGAGAGGGGCCGGCCCGGTGGCGCAGCAGTTAAGTGCGCAAGTTCCGCTTCGGTGGCCCAGGGTTCCCCAGTTCAGATCCCGGGTGTGGACACGGCACCACTTGGCAAGCCATGCTGTGGCAGGCGTCCCACATGGAAAGTAGAGGAAGACAGGCACAGATGTTACCTCAGGGCCAGTCTTCCTCAGCAAAAAGAGGAGAATTGGCAGCAGATGTTAGCTCGGGGCTAATCTTCCCCCCCCCCCAAAAAAAGCCAAAATATATGGATGAAGAAATAGCAAGATTTTATAAAGATCGAATGCAGTGATAGAAGGAATAAAATAGAATACCAGATTTAGAGACCTAGACGACACTGGCTCTACTGTTAAAAAACTGATATTTGAATGGGAGATTCTGTATGGGAGCAATTGGGGAAAAGATGGAAAGTTAGTTTTTTAATATGTTTATAGGAAATTAATCCTTTGAAATTTGAAGCAAGTCTCATGGAGTGAAAAGATTTATTAATAAAACAACATGTTACAAAGTTATCTGCGTAATAAATTTCTCTTCATTTTTATCCTTAATTATGTGAGGATACCAATTACATGTGAAACAGCTTTGATTTAGACGGTATCAATTTTCAATTCCCCTTTCCTGATGAGGTTCTACAGGCAAGGCAGCAAAAATACAAAAATTTGAACATAATTAGGAAAGGAAATTTTTAAACTAAACTTCACCAGTTTCCAGAGATGTTTAAAAGAGGAAAAGAAAGAAGTTGCACTTATTTTCTTTGGCTCATAGCCCAAAAACTTGTACTCCAAGCTTCATAAGAAATTACAGTAGGGAAAAACCTGGCAAAAGCAAAAATAAGTAAGAGATTGGGAAAATTTTCAGTAGGTGTAGCTTGGTTAGAACTAAGAAACTAAGAAAAAATGTAGCATTTGATGAGAACTATAATAAGGGAAACTTTAAGCCTCATTTGTAGGAAGCAGGTAAAGAAATGTAGACTTGACTGATGTGGAAATAGAAAACTATATGCCCTTATCACTTTCTGCTGGTCAATCTTCAACCAGCTTCTCCACCTACGTATAACCACGGACCTTGTCCATGACGTTGGACAATAAGGGTATCGACGTCAAAGGCCATTGTGAAAATTTAGTGAGATAATTCACACAAAGGGTTTGGCCCAGTGTCTTTGGGAAGCCATTGCTATTCCGACTCTTTGCTGATTCTAAAATGAGATCACAGCTTTGCTGAAAGACTGGGTACTGACTTTTCCTCGCTTTTGCCCATGGTTCATTTAGGTCCTGGGCAAGTACCCTGGCAGCTCTACAGCAGAGGGTAGGGTCGTGTGTCTAACTTCCAGCCCAATGCTTCTTGGCTCTTGGGCATTTGTCAAGGAGAGTTACGCTCTTCTGGGTAGGATCATTTACTCTTCCACGTCTTAGCTTCTGAAGCACTAAACCAAATACTTGAAATATTTAGTGTGTAGGCTGTACAGTACCATCATTCTCTTCCTGCCTTTGCCTTCAGCACTGTACTAGGGACTATACCTGTTGGGAGGCAGTAATCCCTCAGTCTCCCTTTCTCCCACGCCACCAACCTACACCCCTAACCTTCTACCTTACATTTTCTGGGAGCTTCAGTCTTCCAACAGATATGGGAGTGTTGGGATTAAGACGGCCAAGGATAATAACAGAAGGTGTCAACAATATTTTGTGCCCGGCCACATTCTCAGTATTGTATATACTCCTTGAAAAGCCCGTTTAATCCTCATAGCATCCCTACAAGGCAAATTCTACTATTATGCTCCTTGTATAGTTGAGAAAACTGAGGCAGACAGTAAAGCAGTCAGTGAGTAGTGGAGTCAGTCCTTGAACCCGGGAAGTCTGGTTCTCAAGGCTACCCTCCTAGCTGCTACACTAGCCTACCCATCTAGAGAGAGTATTCCAGCACCTGGGGGCAGAATAAAGGGGGCCAGTTGTACTGTGCGTCCCTAGGGTGCGGGCTGCAGAGGCTGCACACAGGAGCAGGTGCTCCTCCTCTGTTCTTTCAGCAGAAGAAAAGCACAGCAGACCACCGATGACTTTGCTCAGTCGAACCCTTGCTGCCTTACTGTGAGAGGAAATTCCTCCTAGGCCACCCCTACGCTTTTTCTGCATTGGACCCTGGAGCTTTCTCTAGAAAGTTGGAGGAGAGCCCTCTTCTTTGGTCCGTGGTAGCCACCATTTTCCCTATCACTTCTTCTGTTATATCATGTTCTCTCAAACACTAGTCGTGCTCCAATTCTGCCAAAAGGGTGCTGTCCGCTGATAAAGGCACAGCACAGAGACCATCACCACAGCTTCCAAGGCTAGAACCATGTATATACCGCCATGTATAGTTGTGCAGGTTGGGGACTGCGTGACCCAAGGAGGCACCATACTCATTGTTGACGTCGTAGATACACACATTTATTTTACCAATTTTTCAGCAGATAGCAGTGAAGTCTCTTTTTCTAACAAAATTTAGATATTATCACAATTTTCCAAAGATGGAGATAATGTCTTGTGGAAAGAGCACCCCTTTCTCAATTTTTTAAGAGAGCATTGGGTGGGCTACTGGTGGTCTTAGCCAATGTCAACAGTGTTCGGGCTTCCCAGCCTGGCTTCCTCTGAGGTCCAGCTACGTCCGAAACACCCCATAGCCCTGGCCCATTCCCACCCACCCTCTGTAGACCAAACGCACTAATTTTCTCTCCAAGTCCTCAAACTAGCCTAGTCCTCAAAAAACGGTATTATCTTCCAAAAACCTCTACTTCTACCTGGACTTGAAATACAACTGTCCCTTGGGTATGAAAATCTAACTACTTCTTTCTGGGAAGAAAGGGGTAGAGATAGCTAGTGAAAGAAATGCTTTCATTTTTTCCTGGATGAGTGTAGAATGAGAAAGAATAAAAGGATCCAATTAATCGACTCCTCTCCCCCACCAAGGAATCCTCTTATTGGACTAATATTTTCAGTTCTCCTCTTCTTGGTCTTTAAAATAGAATGAGTCCAAAGAAATCTCTCTTTGGTTGGCTGAAATAGATGAAGATGTAAACGAGAGATCATTCGACATTTCTGAGCTTGCAAATTCTTAGAAGGGAAAATATCTGAGAGGGATCATGGGGGTGGGAACAGGGGAGAGGTTAGGGAGAGATTTGTGGTCATGCAATGAGGCATGGAAATTGGGAAAAGGGGGAAATTGTATATTGGATTTTTAGAAAGTTTTGCTGTGTTCTATGCTATGCAACCCTCTTCTTAATTTCCTTAAAGAACTTCAGGAAAAAAAAAACATACATTACTTTGAAAGGCATTTGAAGATTGGATTTATTTCTTAAGAATGTGATGCTGTGCTGAGATGAGTCTTAAGGGAGGAGAAAGTAGACCAAGAAATATGTGTTATGTTAGTTTTTGGTGTTACTTTAGTTTTTGCTGTATCTTTGTTTTACGATCTTTCCTAAATATCGTTACTTGAAAACTTGTTTCTAGAGGCATTAATAGGTGATAACAAAGAAAAGCCATGACAAAATAAGAGTGGGAAATCTCACACTAGAGACTCTTCTGTTCCTCTTGGCATACTAAAGTTGCACAGATGTCCTAGAGAAAACTCTAGAACACTTAGTACCATCCTGCAGTGTTCCACGGGATACTGATTTGGGAAATGTAAGAGATATATTAATGAAAATTGCAAGTGGCCACCTCAGGAGCTACTATCTTGATACCATTTAAAATTGGAAGACACAATTTTTTTAATGTAGAGGTAATGCATTTTTTTCAAAACAATATGGCCAAAGATTGTTGACTCAAGTTAAAGACATCACAGCAAACCAAATAAAAGTGAGTTTGAGAAATTTCAAAATCACAATTGTGTTGAAGATCAGAAAACAGTAGAGGATGACTATGAACTGGGACAAGTTTGGTTTCAACTGAAAGCAATTTATTTTAAATTAGCTGTGATTTTCTTAGAGGAATCATATATGCAATGATCAGGCTTGTTTCGTTTCGTTTAGTGACAATACTTTCTCAAAGGTGCATTTTAAAAATTAGTAGTAATGCAAAACAGCTCATGGGTCAGTATTCTATCATAGGTGGCAAGTTTTAACAAATGTTGCTTGTTGATACTGTTTAACGAGGCATTGCCCTCTGCATAATTAATTTTGAATTTTCTGTGATGAGCAAGATCTATTACATTGCTGAGGGATTACCCCCAATTCACGTAAAAGTCTGAATGTTTATGTGTCACCTAAATGCATATGCGTAGAAGATAAAGGAGGGGAGAAGGGAAGGATAATGGCCTTGGGGTTATGGACAACATTTAAATCAATGGCTCCTGTTTATTTTCCTTCAGACTGTGGACACTATCAGATTTCATCACATCCACACCTGCATCGGCTGGGTTTGTTTACTTTCCACCCCATGACTGCATTCAACAAACAGTACTCAAAGTGAATAACAATAGAGATAGGATGGTGGGGAAACCAGCCACAGGATATCCATACTTTATTCTTACAACTTAATTTGAATCAATACAAAATTTCCTTATCTTAATTTGGGGAAGTCAGTTGAAATTTTTACAATGGGAAATAAATGTATTTGAGAGGGTGCTTCTTTATGATTCTTTTTGCATGTGATCACTGTTGGCTTAATTTTTAAAAATAAAGGAATACTATACTAATGCCATACTTCTCTCCTCTCAGTAGGAAGCTGAAATCTGTCAGCATATCGTTTCTTGACAATTTCTTAAAGAGCTATCTTTCCATTTATTCCTTGAGGTTTGGATTTTTAGGATGACTTTGAATGGTTGTTTAGATTAATGTAGCACTTCTTCACGTGCATGTAGTCAAGTAGTTGAAGAAGCTTCTGTGGATTTTAGGTTTTTATGCTCCTGTCAGAAGGCCTTCCTCAGGAAGAAATGCCCAGCAAGCTAACAGGTAACTATCTGGCTTCATCAGTCGGCACAAAGAGAATGTCTGCACCCTTCCGGTCATAGGCACTGTGCATTTTGGAATGTGCTAGTTTCTGTTTTCCACAGATAGTGTTAAAACAAGGTTGAGAACACATCCCCATTAACCAGTTATGTGCTGTTCCAAGACTGAGAGCCTGAAGTGATGGAGCGAAGCCACAACCTCAGTATCTTGCATGGTGCCCCGTACACCATTGGCAAGCAACGGATGTTTGCTGCTTTGATTTGAAATTTGATTATATAAAATCATCACATATAGCAGATTATAGGATTAAGAGATCTAAGAACTGGAAAAGTAACAGGGGGTACTTTTACTAGTCCTGTCATTTTATCAATGGGAAAATAAGGCTGTGAGCAAGATCAGAACTGCTAACTGAGCACTGAAAGGCCTTGGAAAGCGCAGTTACCTTCTGAAGTTTATGGGATTGCGGAATCTCAGAGTGGGGACAGGTCTGAAGTTAGAGACAGCCTCGTAGAAGAAGATGCACAAATCGCCTTTACAATGAGCTCTTCAAATAATCCCCCAGACTCTAGAGCACATTGAGGTGGAGACGATTTCACTTCTGAAGCAGCCCATTGATATCTGAATGGTTAAGTTGTTTCTTTATATTGAGTCAAATCTACCTTCCAACAACTTCCATCCATGATCCTTGTTCTGTTATCTGATATGAAACAAAAAAAGTAAAACCTCTCAGGGCCAGCCCGATGGCATAGTGGTTAAATTCAGGCACTCCACTTTGGTGGTCACGGGTTCTGACCCTAGGTGTGAACCTACACACTGCTCATCAAGCCATGCTGTGGCAGCATCCCACATATAAAATAGAAGATGGGCACAGATGTTAGCTCAGGGCCAATCTTCCTCACCAAAAAAAAAAAAAAAAAAAAAGTAAAAGCTCTCTTTTATGTATCAGTCTTTCAAACTTGGGAAAACCTTCATTATTTCAGTTCAACAGAATAAGCATTGACTGAGTCCTTAAGGTGTAAGCATTGACTGAGCCCTTAAGGTGTACTGGGTACTTCTAGTTGTCTGAATCTTAGAAATGGAAGGCTAAGCATCCACATTCCTCCAAACACTCCTTCAAAAAAGTGCATATCAAAAGTTCTTGTCTGTTTTAAATGTCCATCAAATACATTGAAGCAGTTACCAATGATGACACCTGTCGAATGCAATTTTGATTTCTCTTGGTATAAAGAGCTCATTCACCATCAAGTCAGATCAACCTTCACCTTGTTTAGACAGCTTCACTGCCAACACAGATTGCTGGCTGGTCCTCCTGAATGGAAATTAGGAAAATTCATTTATGAGACATGGTCTGACTCAACCTATATCTTTCAAAATTCCCAAAGTGATAATTGACTTAACTTTTGGGTAAAAAGAATATATGTTTATTATGAAAAACCAATTCAAGCCGTAAAATAAAGTACATTGAAAATTACATGACCAGAAACAGCCATTGTTAACATTAAGTGGGCATGTTTCCAGATGTAGTTTGTGTTACACTACATTGTTATAAGAATATCATATACACCTGGAAGAGAGAAAGAGTGATGGGTGGGAGTAGACTGATCAGAATAGTTACATAAAATGAGATTATATATGTGCATAATTTTCTCAACAAGTTTTTATTTAGAAGAAATACAAATGAAAATAAACTTGAAAAAATTACTGATCTTAAATTAAATGTTTCTTTACTATAAGACATAGTCTTACACATTCCTACTAAGGTTTAAAAAATATTTTGGTAATACTTAAAGAAATTGGAGTCATTATGTGTATATTTCAACTTTAGACTATATTGATTCATTAAATCATCAGATGACAAAATTTTTTCTCTAATAGTTACTCTGACTCTTCTTCTTTTATTTTCCAGTATTTTTGTGATGTTCTCATTATTATTTGTAAGATATATAACATTTTCATTCTTCCTATACACATAATTCAGCAGCTACTTGGTCTTATTATAAGTGGATTCAATATTGACCATAAATAATTTACAGCAGCTTCTCTACTTCTGAGTTTTTTAACTCACTTTTTAGTTTTTGATTAGCTGGATTTTATTGTCAAGCAACTTTTCCATGAGTGACTCCCAAGTGTTATATTTTCAGAATTCTTACATCCTTGAAAATGTCTGTTTCCTCTGTTTTTGAATGACCTTTTGCCTGAGTACATCTGGGATCACACTGGGGACATTGTGCCATGCATTTGACATTAAACATCACTCCTGTTCTTTTATTATGGCTTCTCTTAACCATGGTTTTGTTCTTGTTGAAAAAGACTTTCTAAGTTTCTTTGTTTGCCTTTTAAACATGTCAAGAACGAGATGATAACAGGAAGAGAAAGGGGACAGGCCGAGACTTGAGGCCTGAGAAATTTGGGAAGGAAGTATGGGGACAGAGACCAAGTGAGTTAGTAGGATGCCCGGTCTCTCCTCCCACACCCATTCTTTCCTCAGGACCACACTTTAGGCACAGTTTGCAGCTTGGACTTTAAATACAAACAGATGGGTATAAGGGTGCTTGAGAAGACAGGACCAGGTGACTTGGGTCCCTGGACAAAATAGGGGAGGTTATAAGGCCCTAGAAGAAGCCTCACATGGCTACTTCTGACATGGCCCAGGAGGCAAGGTGAGGAGGTGTCAGGAGGCAGACAAGTAGACAGGTGAGCCTAAGGCACGTTTGTTGTTCTCATGGGCCCCAGAGGGGGTACAGGAAAGGCTCATGAAAACAAGACATACAATGAAATAGATGAAGACTTTGACAGAAGTGAGAAATAACTGGAACCATGGACTCCAGAGGGTGAACAAAAACATGGCCCCCATGATGTCAGATGAGACCAGCCGCACCAATGGGCACAGGTTCTTAGAACCACATCAGCATCTCTGCAGGTATCCAGAGGACTTGGAAGAGAGTCTGAGGACCTGCATTCTACTGCTGACATTAGATTACGCAGAACACACACACATGCACATGCATGCACGTAAGCGCACACGTATGTACACACAAGTACACACACAAACAAACACACACATACCTCCCTAATCACCCAGATTATCTTAAAGAGAACTGGAGACAAGAGATAGAGATGAGAAATCCAAGAGGCTGGGCATTTTATGTAAAGAGGATGAGGAACTTCTGGTGCAAGCCAAGATGGAGTAAGCCCACTGCAGCCTCTCTCTCCTACTGATTGCAACAACTCTGGCCAGAATAAAAAAGCAACTGTGGGCACTCTGAAAAGTAAACAATGGCAAGCAGATTGGGAGGGAAGTCAAAACTTGAAGAATAACCAGGACGGCATGAGTTTACTGGGCTTTTTCCCCTCCTTTATCTTTTGACTTTGACCTGAGGATAATTGATGTCCTAGAATGGAATAGCAAGTGTGTGCAGCAAGATCTCGAAGGGAGACCTCCTTGTTTCCAACCAGAGGACAGGGAAATGGGAAGCCTGTGAGCTGGAGAGTGTGTGTAGGAGGGAGACCTCCTTTCTCCGTCTCTCTCTTTCTCTCTCTCTCTCTCGCTATCTCCTGATTCTTTTTGAGGGCAGCACCAGTCATGAAATTGCACTGCCAGGTGATAGGGGCAGTAAAAGCAGCTATAACCTCCAAAAGAAACTGCGTCTCTCTGGACCTAACTGGGATAAGTCTGCAGAGTGTTGGGAGACCTCATCTCTGTTCTTTTTCTCTCTCCTTCAGCTCACTGCTTAGCACTGAGGGTGATCTCAGTGATGGGGAATATATGTCTGAGAGAAACCCCAGCTTTCTAGAAGGAGGGGTGGGAAGAGAAACTTATGAAAGCCAGAGAGAGTGGGGGAAATTTCAGAGAGGAGAGAGCCGAAGAAAGAGATCCCCTATCTGTGCATCAACCAAATCAAGTTCCATGCTTACCCCTGAACAGCGCTGGCAAAGAAATACAGCAAAGGCTTTAGGGTCTGAACTATGATTGAAAAAAAACCTACCACCCAAGTCTCAGACTAACCACTAAGTGACACATCTGCAGAGCAGATCCAAATAGCATGGCAGAGGCTTTGAAAACATAGCTGGAACCATGGCCCAGAGAAGGCAAGACAGGCAATGTGAGCTGAACACAACTGAGCTTATTGCCTCCTAAAACAAACAAGCCAACCAACCAACATTCTCTAGAGGATTTTAACAGATCCCAAAGTCTCACAATATTATATGCAAAAAGCCTAGCATGCAATCCAAAATTACATACTAAAAACAAACAAAAACCCCAGGAATATCTGACAAATTCCCAAGAGTAAAGATAATCAGCAGTTGCCAGTGCCAAGAAGACCCAAATATTGGCATTATCGGACAAAGACTTTAAAAGTGAGATAAAGTTGAATACTCTTGAAATGAGTGGAAAGATAGAGGTTCTCAACAGAGAAATAGAAACTATAAAAAAGAATCAAAATGAAAATTTTAGAATTGAAAAATACAATAGTTGAAATGAGAAAATTCACTGGATGGGCTCAATAACAAAATGGAGATAGAGGAAAGAGCTAGCAAACTTGAAGATAGGCCCATAGAAATAATCCAATCTGGACAAAAAGGGGGGAAATATTGAAAATGTGAACAGATCCAGAAGACCTGTGGGACAATAATAAAAAGTCTAACATTTGTGTCATTAGAGTTTTAGAAGGAGGAAAAAAGGGTGGGACTGAAAAAATATTTGAAGAATTGTTGGCCAGAAAGTTCCCAGATTTTGTGAAAGAGAGAAATCTACAGATAAAAAATACTCAGAAAACCCCAAATAGGATAAATTCAAATAAAATCATGCCCAATCACATCATAATCAAACTGCTGAAAACCAAGATAAAGGTAAATCTTGAAAGCAGAGGAGAAACATGATACTTTGAATAGAGCGGAACAATTGTTTGAATGACTGTGGATTTCTCATCAGAGGCCACGGAAGCCAGGAGACAGTGGGACAATACAATGGTCCCCTCTTATCCACAGCTTCACTTCCCGAGGTTTCAGTTACCCGCAGCCAACTGAGGTCTGAAAATATTAAATGGAAAATTCCAGAAATAATTCATAAGCTTTAAATTGCACACCAGTTCTGAGTAGCATGATGACATCTTACACCGTCCCACCTGGAACATGAGTCATCCCTTTGCCCAGCGTATATGTGCTGTGTACACTACCTGCCCATTAGTCCCTTAGTAGGCATCTGGGTTATCAGATCAACTGTCACAGTATCACAGTGTTTGTGTTCAAGTAAGCTTTATTTTACTTAATAATGGCCCCAAAGCACAAGAGTAGTGATGCTGGCAGTTTGGATATGCAAAAGAGAAGCTGGAAAGTGCTTCCTTTAAGTGAAAAGGTCAAAGTTTTTAATAAGGAAAAGAAAATCATATGCTAAGGTTGCTAAGATCTACAGTGACTTTTATTATAGTACGTTGTTCTAATTGTTCTGTTTTATTATTAGTTATTGTTAATCTCCTGTGTCTAATTTGTAAATTAAACTTTATCATAGATGTGTATGTATAGGAAAAAGCATAGTGTATGTAGGGTTGGGTGCTAAGCGCAGTTTCAGACATCCACTGGTGGTCTTGGAACATACCCACTGTGGAGGAGAGGGGACAACTGTATCTTTAAAGTTCTTAAAGACAAGAACTGTCAATGCAGAATTCTATGTTCAGCAAGAGATATCCTTCAGGAATAAAGGCAAGATAGACATTCTTAGATGAATGAAAACTAAGAGGACGCATGACCAGCAGATCTTCTCTAAAACAAATGCTAAAGGAAATTCTTCAAGCAAAAGAGAGAAACATGGAATATCGGAAGAAAGAAGAAAGAATGACAGAAGTGGTAAATATCTGGGTAAACATAACAGACAATTTTTCTCCCCGAAGGGTCTTTAAAATACGCATGAATTTTGAAAGCAAAAATTACATTGCCTGGTGGAGTTCTCACCACGTGTAGATGAAATACATGTGGCAACCGTAAGACAAAGGGACTGACTACTCACCTTGGGGTCTGTTTTAATTACTGTATCAGGACAGTTTTACTGACTTTTCCCTTGCCACCCGTTGGAGTGGGCCCTAATGAAGATCAGAGCAGTTACAGAGAAAATAAATAAAGCTTCCTTGCACAGCTCTGTTGCAACATAAGTAAATTAGAGACCTTGTCACACATATGTTTTTCTTCTTTTTGGGGGTAGAGGGTGAAACAAAACATTTGTATGATTACCAGATTGTTTCTAGTTATCTTCCCATTTCAAGTTGGCCACTCAGTTCAGGAATTCCAAAAAGTTTGATACAGGTGGAAAATTCTTCTGTACACTACTCTCTTTTATCTAATACCTGTTATCTCCCACTTCAAGCAACCATTAGGAACTGGGAAATTATGCTATTACCTATTTTTTATAAACAGAGCAACCTTTGTTGAACAGCATAAGCTCTGTTCTCTCCCTTAATTTTGTTAAACATCCTGTACCGGATTTAGAACGACCCAACCCCTCGCCTCAGTTGAGGCATAAATTATTCCCTGGGTATGATATGCCTGATTTGGATATTTCAGTTTAGAGCATGGACTTCTAAAAATTCCTGGACATAGAATTTCTTCACATGTCTAGTGAGCTGCTGATGCTCGTAGGTAGGGGCTCCTCGTCTTGCAAATTTTTCCTCTTATTGTCTAAAATTACTTACTCTGCCTTTCAGTATACTTCATCTTACACAGGAGTGTGTATGGGAGAATTCTCTGGATTTTCTTGTCTCACCTTCTTTCCCTGATATTGTGTTTTGGGAAGTACAGGAGACGTATTGGAAGCCACACCAAAATATTCTGTTCTTTTCTAAATTTTATGTCAAGGAATTTTATCAGTATCCTTATCAGTTTGCTATTGGTAATTTTTTTTTTCTTGCTGAGTTTTTCTCCTTTTTGTTTGGGGGTGAAGGAGCATCCTTTTGTGAGCTATCAGGGAGGAATTATTAGTGATCTGGTTTTATTCTGTTATCTTTACTCAGAAGCCTGAGCATGAGATAAAGCTTTTGGCGACCACACAATGCATGCATTTCTGGATAACTCCACATCCTGCAAAATTGTTCCAAAAATAACATGGCTAATAGAAAAAATAAAATAAGGTATAGATCAGTCAAAACCTATGCAACTTTGTAATCAGAGTAGCAACAAAGAAAATAATAATCTAATAAAAATACTGGCACAGTTAAAAGACATGTCAAATTTTTTTTTAAATGGTGAACGTAGCTTGATGGAAGGAGAAGTAAGGAAAAGTGGAGGCTGGTGAGTTATGGAGGCAAGGATAAAATGCCCACATGTCAGGAGGCCATCACAACAAGGATTTCTGAAACAGAGCACATAGCCAAAACTGAGCTAAGTCAGAGGCTGTGGGGTCAAGGACATCCACATGGTACTGAATGCCTCCCCAGCTCGCATCAGTGGTGCTCAGGTAGTTTGTGTTTAATTGCTGTTATTTGATGGTGTAAAGTATTATCATACTGGGGAAAAGTCCACATAAAAATTTCCTATGAAAATTCTGTGTATATCTCCATCATTCCCCTATTTACCAATCAATATGAGCTAGCTTGGATTACCGAAAAATACATGACAGCAAAACAGACTGGCTCTATTCATACATGATGTTTCCTGGGAAAATCAGCAGAATCTCTATCTATATTCTAACTCATAAAAATGGTGCTATATCATATATTTAAAAAACGATCTTGTCAATGTTTTAAAATACTAAAACGAGAACAATTAAAAGCAGAAAAATAAAGAATATTGTACTTGCTGAACATGCTTACTTTATCATTAAATATGGAAAGAGTGGAAATTATCTATACTTGCAACAGGAAAGAATCTGACAAACTATAATACATCAACTCAGTGGCATATAATGTGGACATTAACAAAGATTTAGAATTACATGTATTGTCATGGAAAGATTTAAGTAATACTATGTAAAAAATATCTAACGGACAACTCTGTGTGCACACATATACCAAAATCTTAGCTGTGTTTATCTCAGTCTGGTAGAATTCCAGTTGATTTTCATTTTTCTTTACCTCCCTTATCAATACTTTCTTTTTTCTGTAATAAAGTTATGTTACTCTTGCAGCAGGATGAGGGGAAGTCAGTATAAAAACTCACATCTGAAAATATTTTAGCTCGCACAGTATTTTATAGAAGGGAACAGCCAGCAATATAATTTCAAAACCATAGGGAGCTAGTTTTAAAGAGTTTCTTCCACTTTGACCTAGTAGGCTGGTGGAGCTTGGTGACGCATGGACGTGGGATGAAATGTGGTGCTGGGGTCTGGAGAGGTTATACCAACACTCACTTAAAGGTCTGTTGGGTTTGGTCTCTTGCAACACCCTATGCTTATCAGCAAACTTCATTTTCAGAGACCATCCATCTCTTAGAGAAACACTATTTCCTTGGAGGCACATGTGGATGCAACACAATCCAGAGTCTTTACTGGGGGAAGGAAAAAGTGAGTACAACAACAGGAAAGCAGGTTAATGCTACATCATGAATCAAGCCACCCAAAGACAAAGTGCTTTCTTGCACTTGCAAATGTGACACGTCATGGTTTGGGCCATGAAGGAACAAGGAATCTGTTGGATCTCCCTTGTTACTGAGATCCAGCAAACATGGCTGGATCTTGGTGGTTCTGACATAGTTATGGTTCTTCTTGTTAATAACATCATTAACCCTGAGCCAATGAATTCACTCCTCTGGGCCCCAGCTTTCCTAGCTGCAAAATGTTTGTAATGATCTCAGAAGTTCTCCTCTTGCTCTAAAATTCTGTGATGTTATAATTTAAGGGAATTCAATTAATATTAATTGAGCACCTACTATGTGCAAGGTATTATGATAGATGCTTCAGAAGGTCCAAAACTGAGTAATATGCAGCATCTCCCAACAAGAAGCTTACAGTCTGATAGGAGATACAGATATACAGATAGTTAAGGCAAAATGAAAGTGCCACCAGAGTAGTTTATATGCAATTCCATGAAAGTCGGAAATCGCATAACCTTGATAAGAGTTCTAAAATTGCCCTCCTAGACTACCTTTTTTAGCCATTTTCAGTTGTTTGGCCGTCTAGCCCTCTAAAATACAAACAAATTCTTTTCAAAAACCCCAAACTGAAACTATAACAAGCCAGTAAAAAGAGGACTCTGTTTTGTTGTACACACTAATGGAATTCATTCCAATAAAATGGAATAAAACCTTGATAATTCAGACCAAGAAAGGTAAAAATTGAGATTTGATGCAAAACCCATTATAAGATATAGGCATTATGTGCTTTTAATGAACTCTAGTTTTACTTTCAAGTGTATGCAGAAACACTGCCTAGAAATCTTTACAAAATGGCTTTTGTAAAATATAAAATGCCCACATATATTGAAATGCCCATATATGTCTAGTTTAACCTTCTCAGTGTACAGATGGTAAAACTCACACAAATTGGTTATTTGAGGCCCCAAAGAAGAGTTATTTTAAATGACACAGCCAATGTTTATAAACGGTTTTTTGATAAACTAGAAATTCCTTGAAAGTTTCTTGTCTTCCAATGTTCTCCACATTTCCTACAATCCTGTTTAGTCTGTTAATTTGAACTTTGTATATACAAGAGAGGTTTGGTAACAAAAGTAAGCTTTAATCTATTCATCGCCCTTTCCATTTGTCTTGGCTTCAACCAGGAAATTTCTAGTCTATATTATTAATATGAAGTGCATTGAAATTAATGTGAAGAAAGTCAGCAAATATTAACTACCCTGGTACCATGTTTCCAGGACAGGGGTCTAACCTTCTGCGTTCACAGATGAGGTAACTGTCTATCAGAGATTATTGAGAAGTACTGTCAGCCATTTTAATGCCCAAAATATCTCCCCTGTTGGACTGCTAAAGCTAAATTACATTGTTATGAATATATTCCCCTGGAACATAATTATGTCACCAGATATCATGTGTGAGGGGTAACACACTAAGACTTCATCTATTAGGTTAAACCATGTGAAATTGCTGCTTTGGCAGGTCAAAAAAGGCCATTTCAATACGGCTGAAATTACATTTTGCAGGATTAACTAATTAGATATTAATCATCCTCTTAGAGAGCAGATGGTAGGACTCTAAAGGAAAGAGACACAGGAAAGTTACATATGGACAGAAAAAGAGTTAGAAACAAAAAGGTGTGGGATGAGGAGGTTGCCAGACAGTAGATGTGGGTGGGGTATGATCAAGGGAAGAGATGAAAAGTAGAGAAACTTGGTCCACTCTGCAATTTCCTCAATGCTAGCTGTGTTCAGAGATGCAAAAGAAGGAAGAGACATGGTCTGAGTAAGACCAGAGCAAGAGCAAGAAAAGAGCATGTGAAATAGCTAGTGAGCCATACAAGCCTGTATAAAACCAAGAGCTGGATTGTTTTCAGACCACATTTATTAGAATAATTCCAAAAAGAGAAAGATCACTCAGCATGGGCAGACAAGAATCTTAAAAGGCAATATCTTCAAGTAAGCACTGAAGGATCTGAATAAGTAGGAGGAAGTGTACTATACCCGTAGCAGATTTTATCCAAAAAGAAAGTTGGCAGCTTCCAATATGGATACAAAAAGGGGCCCCTATCCTCCAAAGACCCCTGCTCTTCTCTTCCCTCTCCTTTTGGTTGAGGGAGCCTAACATTTCATTATTTGTGATTGAATTCCATGTGAATTAATTTATTAGGTCTACTCTGTGGATGCAGAAGAAAAAAGGACGGCTAGAGAGAGAGAAAACTCCCCCCAAACCATGCTTATATAACCCCCATCTCAACTTCTCTGTCATTGAGCAAGAAAACTCATGTGAACCAGAGGGTGGCAGAAAGTTCCATCTGTTAGGCTTGTGAATGCCATTTCAATTTGAATTGGTTGCTAGGAAATAAATAAATAGAATGAAAGCAGGAGCAAGTCCTCAGCATCAGCATGTTGAGGTTAAGTGTGCAAAGATTTTTAAGCATAAACAGAATACCCAAATAGCTCAAGAGGGAAGAAAATAATGCATTTGGCTTCAATACAAGCAGTATGACCAGACATCCATGAAAAGGTAGTGATAATCTGAGTAGAATTCACAGATTTTTCTACATAAAGATGACTCTACTTATATTTCTGAGAATATATCAGATAACTTATTTAGTGGAAGTATTTTTAAAGCTAATTGCCCCTGTTTTGAGCATTCGAGATCTTTAGATTTCTTGGGCTTGGGTGTTTTTTTCTTAATTATACAAACCGAACTATCTTTGGGATGTGCTTTTACTAAGAATCGGGTGTGAAAGTTATACGATAATATTTTGGCAATAAAAATTTACTTAAAAATGACATCAGAAATCCAATAAACTGCACAAACATTGTCTATTGCAGTGGTTCCTAAATTTCAACACCACGTGCAACTTTTATTGTTCCTTCTCCCCATCCCAGGATTCCTGTTTTATAAGATAGCTATTGTTATCCAATAAAAATTGCATTCCATCTGTATTCTCATAATTTTTCCATTTTAGCTGTATCCCAGATTTTAACAATCTATACTTAGGAAAGGGTGACAATATTATGAAATCATATATATAACTCTGAAAGTTGTGAAGCTAAGAAATAATAACACTTGCAAATCATGCTACAGATCTGACTGTCCCTCTGTACTCGTGTCCAAGACTCATGGTGTCCTCAGAATTCATGCTATGTCCTCAAGAACTAATCAGAGGTTTTAGTCAGGGAAGACTGAGCCTCCCCCGCGCCCTCTCTCTTTATCTCCAGCACTATTTTTAATACGTTTTGTCCTTCTGGTCAGCGCCTTCCTCATTCTAAATAATGCACGTGTCCTTCTATGTTCTAATTTATGAAATTTTAATAGAAATTAGTAAATCCTCCTTACGCCGCGTGAGGAACACGGTTTGTAGCGATCTCTCTCTCCTTCGCTTCCTTCCACCAAGTTTCTTATTGATATTTTGACTTTAGTTCTGCACCTGATTATCAATAGAATTTTAAGTGGTAGACCTAAGCCTCTAGCTCTGGACACATCAGTCTTCAACAGAATGCCTTGAATCCGCCTTACAGGAGCCGAACCCCCATTATATCACTTCTCTCCTACTCCACCTTCCAACCTGTCAGTCCTACCATCACTTTTTCCAACTTTCTTTAACTTTTTATTGTGAAAATTTTCAAATATGTACAAAGTAAGGACAACGGTATAATGAACTTCCACACACTCATCACACAGCTTCAACAATTATCAATGATCTGGTCTTCTTGTGTCATCTGTATCTTCACCCATTCTTCACTCTTTCATGCTATTATTATTATTTCTCTCCATTACTTTAAATTGTCAAAATTTATAACATTGGTCTTCTCCAACCAATTTTTTTTTCCTGAAAGGTAATTTAATTCTATGAAAAAGTTTAAAAGTTTATTATTTTTTTTTGTTAGCAAGGATGGACTATTTGCAAATGAGCATACAATTTATGTTAGCTTTTTTGAAATTATGGGATAGTTCATGGCTCCCATGACTACCATCCTCATCTCCTGAGTCCACAGTCCGAGTCCATAATTCCCCTGAGAAGCTCCTTACCCAAAAGCGGATGTAAGATCCTCACAGCTCAAAAGTGATAGGGTGTGTATGATGGATGGAATGTCTCAGCAAGATGAGGCAGGAAAGGAAAGGGAATGCCATTTACTAGAAGGATTTGACTGCCAGGCTAAGGATTTTGAAATGCAATGGAAAAGATGTTTGATGAAGAAAAAAAATTGGAGAGAGTCAATGAGTATTTTTCTTCTGGATTTCTCCACGTGTATTTTGCATGGTTGTTATTTTATCCACAATCATAAATCCTTTTTAGATTCAGTACCTACCTGGTAGAATAAATGTATCCTCTGTTCCTGTTAGCCTCATATTGAACTTTAAGCAGACTCTCCCAGTTTCCTGTCATGTCAACACAGAGCCAGAATTACTTTATAACTATAAATCGCCTTACAAATATCAAGTGTCACTGTGATATGGAAATGTGGTACAGGGGCCAGAGATCTGTTGGGAGCTAAATGAGAGCCAGGCCACTTGAGGAAAGGGCTCTACCTACCTGGCTCTGGGAGGAGGAGTGAGTACAGGTCCACTCTGGACAGTTCTGACGTGGGCCTTCCCACTTCCCAGCCATTGCCCCACCCCTGCCTCTCTCCTCTATTGCTGCAGCCCTCTCACCTGCCTAGGACTTTCATGCTGTCCTTTGGCTTTTGAAAAACTTTGGTCTTTTGATGGGTCCACTTGTCTAGGCTACAGCCTCCAGTTATTCAGTCAAACACTACTCAAGGTGTTGCTGTGATTAAAGCTCATAATCAGTTGACTTTAAGGAAGGGAGATTATCTAAAACGATCCAAGTGGGTCTGATTCAGCAGCTGGAAGGCCTCAAGAGCAGAGTCTGTGTAGAAGAAATTCCACCTTGGGACAGCAGCTTCAGCCCGTATGCAGAGGTTTCAGCCTGTCCCCACTGACCGTCTCTCCTGTGGGTTTCAGACTTACCAAGCTGGCTTTCACAATCATCTAAGCCAATGCCTTGCAATAAACCTCTTATATATTATCTCCTGCTGGTTCTGCTTCTCTGATTGGATGCTGACTGGCGCAGTTTCAAATTTTGCCCCAAACTGTATGTTTCCTGGAACAGAGGTAGGACTTGTGTGTGAAACTTACAGGGCAGCCTTATAAGCAAGAGGCAGGATGGCAATCTGTCAGAGAAGCTGTAGGAGTGAGGGATGTCATAATATTTTGGGGTGTTTTTAAGTATGCTTTTTGGTGAGGAAGATTGGCCCTGAGCTATCATGTGTTGTCAATATTCCTCTTTTTTTTTTTTCTCCCCAAAGCCCCAGTACATAGTTGTATATCCTAGTGGTAGGTCATTTTAGTTCTTCTATGTGGGATGCCGCCACAGCGTGGCTTGATGAGCGGTGCATCGGTCCATGCCCAGGATCTGAACTGGTGAACTCCAGACCGCTAAAGCAGAGTACGTGAACTTAACCACTCGGCCAGGGGCTGGCCCCCAATTTTATAATGTTTTGATACAGAGTACTGCTCTCCCTAGTGGAATCTTGGCATGGATGATAGTAAACTCTATTACCAGCTACATAATAAAAAGGAGCAGAGACAGAGGAGGGGAGACCTCTCATCCACAGACCACATACTTGGAGAAGCATTCTTGCAGAGACAGCTAAAAGGGTGAGAAAATCTAGGTACCCTGAGCTGTCCCCAGCCTGAATTGCCTCTGCTAATGAAAACAGAGCCAGAGGACCTCTCTTTCTTTAGGAGGCTTTTCATATTAATTAGAATATCTGGGGCCAGCCCCTGTGGCCTAGTGGTTAAGTTTATCATGCTCCACTTGGGCAGCCCAGGTCCGGTTCCCAGGCTTGGACCTACACCACTCATCTGTCAGTGGCCGTGCTGTGGCAGCGGCTCACATATAAAAAGAGGAAGATGGGCAGTGGATGTTAGCTCAGGGCAAATCTTCCTCAGCAAGAGCAAACAAACAAAAAGAATATCTGAACATGTATTCCATGCACATTTTAATCTAAGGGAGTTCTGGGAATCTGCATATTCCAGATCTAACCCTGAAATTTAAGAGATAAAGTAGAATTAGTGGGGGGGAGAACAGGAAACCAACATTAACTGGTTGGTGTTAACATGCCTATGGGAAATACTTTTAGGTCCATGAAGTAAAAGGCATTGAGCACAGGCTTTAGAGCCCCCCAGACCAGGAACTTTAGCAAGATTTCTAAGCTCTTCTATGCTCAGCTTTCCTGCTTGTAAAATGAAGATACTACCTACCTCAGGCTTTAAAGCAAACAAAACCTGTTAAGTTCTGGGCACATGAAAATGATGTTCCATAAACCTTAGCCCCCTTCTATATGCACAAACTCATAAGGAAAATAAAACCCTTGCAGGAGCCCTGAAATGAAGATTTCTGATATCATATCCTATTTCTTCTCTCCTGTACATGTCTTTGCTAATGCTTTTGTTGACTGAATTCATATTATATTCTTCCCCTTTGTTTGAAGATGAGAATCATTTTACCTTCTGCTCTGGTAAGAAGTCTGTAGATGATGGGTGCTCAGTAAGCATCATTTATACCAAGTAAACGATGATTGTGATGATAATGCAATAAATTTTTGAAAGAGAAACAGGATTTTCCTGGTATCCCGAGTCAACGACAGAGTCAGAAATAGATTCTAAAACTGCTGACCCATTGTCCTACGGTCTGCTAGCTCAAGAGATCTTTCTTTTATTACCTCTCTATGTAATTAAGTGTTCAGTTCTTCAATCATGTTTTTTCCTTCTGCTTGTAACTTTTTTGCTGATGGCCAAGGGCATTAACGCCTTCCTTCCTCATGCAGTGGAGCCTTGGGAAAAAACTCAGAGAAACTCTATAACCCTGGGAATAGACCACAAAAAAGTAACCAAGGAGACTTTTATTGGCTAATGATAGAAAGAGTTACCCAGCAGGTTTGAAACTGAAGATGGGCCTCTAATCTCAGTGATACATCAAATACAAAAGTTACGTTTCCAAATTCCTGGAAATATCACATTTCCTCATGGTCTTCTGCTGCTTTCTCTTCCCTGGACACTGTTTTTCTCTATTCCTTAAAACAAGTTTGCTTTTCCCCCAAGGACCTTCATAAAATTACAGTATTGTTTCACAACAGAAAAAATGCTCAGCACAGGAGGGTGAGAAGAGCACTACGTCACATCCCTGCTCCAGTCACACGAGATTCCTCCACATGTGATGTGGAATTCAAGAGGGATATACAATGGATGCTTATTTTCCATGTTCTCCTCCATGGAAAGGGGCTTAATCTCCAACTCAGAGCACTTTCAAAAGCGTGTTGTGCTCATCCAGAGAGGAGCATGCCAATTCAGCCAAAGGACATTATTCCACTGTTGAGAGGTACTTGAACTCCCGGGTGAGTCAGCAGATGAAGATTTTGGAGAAATTATGTTGATTCTAGTGGTCTCAGCGTTGGTTATTTTGCCCAAAACAGAAAGGGAAAAACTAAACGTGTGTTCAAAGTGGATTGCTATCGGAAAGCTTTTCTTCCTTTGTTGGTGCAGAAGGCATTAAGTCTTCACCTCTGTTAGGCAGTGTGGCCGTGTTGGAACTGGAAGCAACACAAACCTCTCTCCCCAGTGAAACCGAAATCCCAGCAGGAGAAGGGCTTGTGGTCCCGGTTGTCAAGACTCCCTCTGATCAACCAAAAGAGAATTTCTGTTCCCTGCTGCACCTCGGTGACTTTTCCTTACCTTCTTTCTCTTCTCTACTTAATCTGTTCTCTTTGAAAGAGAACTAGCGATCAAACATCTTAAATTACACACTGCCGTCCTACCATAGACTTAACATGAGCATAAAACAGATGAGACCAAACCATCACAATTAAGTGGAGTTTTCCTCTTCTGTTCTCACTCTCCCTTCCGCCTTCAAGGAGATTGTGGCTAGGAAACACAACCATTTAACAAGACATTTGGAAATGGGTGGTTAACTTCAAGTCGCCATGGGTAACAAACCATCTGCCCTTGGCTGGGCAGAGCAGCACAAACATGAAGAGCCTTAAATGCAACCCTAAATACCCTCCCAGACCTCACCGAGCATATATGTACCCATGATCCTCCATAGCCCAGAGCTTTCTACCAGTGGGCTGCTGCTTCTGGATTTATAAGCATTGTGTCTATAAACCCATGTCAAATACTAAAATATACATACAAATTATGGGTCATTTGGGTTTTCATCATTGTACCTTTCTGTATTTACCAAATTTTCTATCATGTGTGTTTGACTATAATCAGAAAAGAGAAGCCCACTATAAATGTTTGTATTTAATATTGCCAAGTGTACTCATATCTTCACTTTAGCGCTCAAGAACGTACCTCATTCTTCTGCTTATTGGCTGCCTGCTGTGTGCTGGGCACCAAGCACCATCCTAGGGAATTTGTTTGTTTCTTTGTTTCATTTTAAGAGATCAACGCCTTAAGTAAAAGGGACAATGGTTAGACACATATTAATCTTGAGAAGAAGAGTGAAAATAGATCCAGAAAGAACTCAAATGTCCCTAAATTGGAAAATGGTAACGTCACCAAAGGTAAATGGAATATTATGAAGGTAAATTGCATGGTATTAAGACATCAAAGATAACCAAGTTCATATATAATTATAAATTACATTAAGTGAAAAAAATCAGAAAATAAAAGAATAGGTACAAATTTACTTAAACTATAAAAATGTATTTCTGCACATTAGCCAGGAAGGAAAATATGCTTGAAGGGAAGGAAACAGTGTTCATTGCTCATTGGGTGTTTATGTCTATAAATTAGACAATCACTTTTTGAAAATAAATAATAGGAAAAGTCCAGGCCATGGGGCTCTGTTTGGAGTGGGCAACCTAGGTGGGGACCCTAAAAATATGGTGGCACTGAAGCCTACCTAGGAAAACTACAAGGAGAAGAAGATAGGGCACACAGATCATTAGGTGTGAAGTCCACCTTGGACCTGGCCGTGAATAGCAAGCAAATGACAACCTTTGGTACCATTCCCACTGTGTTTCTATTTTTATTCATAGTACAAAATGGTTTTCTCAGCAGGATACGAATAGTGATACCAAAAACCCAACATGCAGTACTTGCTCTGTTGAAAAATATAGGTCATGAAAATGAACACTGGACGTGTGTTAGAAAATTAAAACTTCAACTTGTCAAATCTTTCAACAAAAGTAGCAGAAAACCCAACTAAGAGTGACTTAAGCAATACAGACATTGTATTAACTCACATAAAAGGTTTGGAGGCAGGTGGGTAGTTCCAGGTTTGGTGTGGCAGCTCAGTAATATCGTCAGGGTACTACTCTTTCTGTGCTTTCTACCTGACCATCTTCAGCTTGTTGGCTTTTTGCTTTATAGTCATAAAATGGCTGCTACTACTCCAGTCATCATGACCTTGTTCCAGTATCCCATGCAAGAAGAAAAGGTCAAGGGCAAAAAGCTATCCTCACCAAATTCTGACTTTTTAGTCCCAACAGAATCTCTATCACATCTCTTTGATAAAATAGAATGTTGTGCCTGCACCTAGACTGGCTAAGGGGCATAGATGACCACAAGTCAATTATATCAGTGTTGATTAACCAGTCATGAGTTTTATTCCCTGGGGCTGAGGAGGGGTGTACTTTCACTGAGACCAAGGGACTCGACCTGCTCCCTGAACAAGATCTGAAGTTCTTTCAGTTAGGAAGAATGATTGTGAGGCAATCACAATCACCAGTGTCTGCCATGATACTCCATCTCCCATCAGACTGAAAAAAAGTGGATAGTAGGCAGTTAATGTCTTTTTTTTTTTTTTTTATGCTGAGGTAGGTTTGCCCTGAGCTAACATCTGTGCCAATCTTCTTCCACTTTGTATGTGGGTCACCACCGCTGCATGGCTGAGAGTAGTATAGGTCCGTGCCTGGGAACCA
Organism: Equus quagga; assembly: GCF_021613505.1. Classification (NCBI taxonomy): domain Eukaryota; kingdom Metazoa; phylum Chordata; class Mammalia; order Perissodactyla; family Equidae; genus Equus; species Equus quagga. Next base: position 69,009,078 of record NC_060282.1, on the reverse strand, counting down.
AACCCACAAACCTGGGCCACAAAAACGGGGTGTGCTGAACTTAACCACTATGCCATGGGGCTGGCCTGTACAGTTAATGTCTTTAAACTTATTCAATCCATGTATCCAAAATCAAGAGTACTGGACTCACTCCTTTTTTACAAAGAATTCCTGAAACAGAAATTACATAATTCCTTTCAGGAGCAATTTACTGGGATTAACTAATCTTATTTCTTGGGATATTCATTTATCCTCCCTTTGAATTTTTCAAAACTCGTTCAAAAATATGAATTAATACAGGTGGTCAGGCTTGTTTAACAAAGTTCAACATTTTTTGAAACATATAATTGTGATGATTTTTTTATGAAAAGGGGATCTATTTGCAATGTAGTTGAATAAGCTTGGTATTTGTTGCACTATGAAATGCTGACAAATGACATAGCTGAAATGTTGCTCTGATTTTCTCAAAGGATTCTTTGTTCTATATCTGAACATAGGTGATGTCTTTATTTTAGGAATTTTCACCCCAAAATAAATTTTAGATGATACTTCTAAGCAAACTCTCTGCAGAGACAACTTTAAGTGATCCATATAAGCTACTTTTGAAATTTCTCTCATCTCCATATAGAGCATTTAGTTATGTGGCATCAAAATTGGAGGTATTTCTTCCCAGCTACGACTCATAGTTTTTTCCATAAAGGACAGTATAAAAATGCACTTTGAAAAATCTCCCTAGTATATATTCAGAAATCCCATAGGTATTTTTTTTCTGACAACCATTTAACTTGGGAGGGGGATGCTTCTATAAAATTATGCTTATGACAATGAGTTTCACAGCTTTTGTGTTTTAAAATTGCAATGGACAAGACTTAGATTATCTCTCAACAGAGGTACAAAACTGGGATTGACAAATGCAGTAAAGAAAAAAAATCATGTGAAACTTTTGGGATTTTTATTTTTAGAATACCTGTCTGGGAACCTTTAAGATATTTTTCAGATTTCTTTATCATGGAGCAGTACAGAATTTAGGAGCTTGGATTTGGGGTCAATATATAAGTTCAAATTTTGCTTTTATTGATTATTACTTGTCTAACTTTGGATAGTTTGATGGGTTTCTTTGAACCTTGATCCCCTCATCAGTTAAATGAGGATAAAACATTGTTAAAGAATAATTGTTTGAAGGGTAAAATCATGGTTCTTGTACAAACATAAAACGAACGATGTCCAAGATTTTTCTTAACTCATTAATTAGTGAGGAAAACAGTTAGCTGTTGTAATTGGCTCAAAGGAGAAGACAAGTCCACACACATAGAAGTCATTATAAATGCTGACATGAATTTGCTAATAGGTGTAAAACTGGTCAGTAGACGTTAATCAATTGCATCTCCACCAGACAAAATTTACTTGCATGTCTGTTAAGGAGAATCATTTGCATTGCATCAGTTTTCTACGACTTTCAGATCTGTAAAAGAATTCAGACAATGAAAAGACGCAGATGATCCCGATGGACATGCCAGACAGGATGTGCTAGAACTCTGCAGTTCTCTACCGACAGCATCCATTGCTTCAAGGGAGAATGGACGCAATCGAAAATATGAAGACAATTTTAGGCAATAATCAGGTACCTGAGTCTGAAACCAAATATTTTCTGATTTGCCAGAGCTTGACTCTTGAGCGTAAAAGTTTTTTCTGAATTCCAAACTCTTCCTTTAAATATCAAGAGTCTTTACTCCAAACCAGAAAGAAGAGCATGCTGGATGTGATGCCATGTTCTTACTCTTTCCAAGTCTGACAGGAGGAGGCTGAAGACAAAGGGAGAGGGAACCCAGATTGTGACTGAGGGTGCTCTTTGGCACCCACCTCTAGAGTTTACCTTAGGAAGGGCAAGAGAAGTTCCAAGATGGTGTTCCCAATGAGGATGCTGAGTGCAGAAGAGAATTTGGCCCTGCTTCCCACCTGGAATTCTGGAAGGAGGCAGTTCGCAGTATTTCCTATTCCTGTATGGAGTGGTTGTGATAAAGAAGGTATGGGAGCGTGGAATACTTGGGGTGAGGGAAAGCCCGATATACCAACCTCCATCCCCTGTGCCCTAGGCCCGGCTTGGGGGAGAGCCCACGCGTTTATGTCCCCATGCACACAGCTGGGATGTGCTCCGTGCTGGGTGAGAAGAAGTGGGTGCAGAGTACGCAGACCTACGGACCAGAACCAAGGGTCTAGACAGCAGGAGGTGCTGGTGCTGCCCATGGGCAGACGAGGCCAGGTAGAGTACCTGTGGACGCTGCAGGACAGAGGCCACAACCATGGACCACACGGGAGAAGACATCTCACCAGAGACCAGAGAGGAACAGAGGCAACACTCAGACATCAGAAAACCTTCCCTACCCGAGACAACTTCCTGAGGTTGGTGAGGGCAAATCCTTGAGAAAGGAGAAAGCGCAATATAAAGTTTGACCTTTCCAATGACTGAGTCTGAACCCCAAATTGGCTCTTTACTCTGAAGAGTATACTCTAAACCATGATGACTGAATTGGCCTGAACTGGACAGCTTCAGTTATGTCTACCACAGCATTAGGCATTAGCCAGTGGGGACATACATGACAAAATACACGGTTCACGTTTTACAAAATACTAGAGAATAAACCCATCCTCCGCAGCACCTTATTAGCATTTTACAAACACCTCTACAGAAAGCCCTCTCCCCTTCTTTCATATATATTATATAAATTATGATTATAATCATATATTATAATTTCATATATTATAACATATACTATAACATACATTATAAATTTCATATATATATATAAATATAATTCATATATTATAATTACATATTCAAGTATCTCTACCTTACTAGATTCTGGCAAGGCCAATGTTTTATGCATCTTTTTGTAGCATCTACCCCGTACATAGTAAGTGCTCAATAAATGTTTATTGAACTGACTTTTTTCTAAATTAAAGTTTCATGATTTCTGTTTCTAAGGATAAATGTATTCCCCACTCTACAACAATTTCAGAGCTAAGAGGTATTAATGATCTTCGATTTTATTTCTATCATGTATTTTTAATTGCTAAATCATTAAAGTGTGTATACACATGTGTGTGTACATATGCACACACATATAGAGTGATCATATAACATGGCTCATAAATGGCTTAGTAGTTTCTATATTGACCAGCGTGCCTTCCCCATACAGCCCACGGTCACGGTCTCGTATTCTGCTGGGATATTTGGACAGTAGTGAGCTATCGTTTGGGCATCCGTGCCTCTCCTAAAGTAGATATGTGCTTTTCATGCAGCTGCCCGTGTTCAGGTTGCTGCCAGCCACTACATATTAAACTTCCATGGAGCTGTCAAAGCAGTTTTATCATGCATGGCTAGATCATTTTTTTCCCTGACATGTTAAAATTAACCCAGATCTCATCATCACATAAAGTCGCTGAATTGTTCTTTCCAACAGACATTACCTTTTACTTAGCAGTCTTGTTTTTATCTGCCTGAAATTGCAGCATCTGGCATCTAGAGGTGCAAACTGCACGAATACAGGATGACACAAGCACACGAATCCCAGCATTGCAGAGTGGCTGCGTGGCCTGTGCTCCCATCTGACCCAAAGGACAACTCCCTAAGTACTTCTAGGAAGAGAGCGTCCTGGCCAAGTGCACCCGGGAGATAGGTGGGCTGGGGGTGAAACCCTGATCTTGCTGTGAGATTGCAGAGCAGGGCACCCAGCGCTCCCCTCTCTCCTCTGAGGTCATCCCATTCTTGTGACTTTTGCCTCACTACTGACTCTGCATGCTGACTCAGCGCCCTTGCTCCATCTGCTGACACTGGTCATTCCTCTTTTAAACTGTTCTCCATGATACTTAACTGCATCCTGATGAACACGATCCTGCTCCGAAGGATGTGCCTCCCCCTTGCTGAGGGTGGTCTCAGGCTACAGAGGTGAGTACCATTCTGGCTTGCCCCGAACTCTCCCTCTCCCTAGGGACGAATGTGATGTCTAAGTGTGCTAACTCTGCTACATTATCTTGCCAATTGCCTGCTTTAAAACACCAGCCAAGAGAAGATTTCATGACCCATTGTGTCACCTCTGCCCTACAACCAATTCTAGTGGCACCTTTAAACATTCATTCAAGAAGGTGCTTAAGTGTGACTTACCAAATAGCATGGAATGTTGCCAAATTTTGGTGGACTACTTTCAATACCTGTTAATGGATGTTTTTTGCTCTGGATGGCTGAAATAGAAATTTTTATGGCTACTGAAAATTTTGGAGCCTTTGTAATCTAAAATAGGGGGTCTTTATAAAATCTTCCTGACTTTAAACTACGACAACTCAAGTTTAAAATGCACAGTAGAGATAATGTTTAAACAGCATTCAAAACAGATTTATTAAAGTTTAGCACCACATTACAAAACTTTGCACAACATATTTTTATTTCTGATTCTGCTACAAAAGATGGCTACCAAACATGGGGAGGTTAGCTGCCACCTTTTGCTTACAGAATTTAAGTCACAGGCCAGCCGTGAGAAGAAAATTCACTGCTTATAATAACTAGGAAGATGCAGATGGTTTATATCATACCTATAATCTAAATTATTAAAGTTAAAATGTTTAAAACAGCACCTGGACTTTATAAAAACTTTCTGCTATGGATGGATTCCAAATTGTTTTGCAATACAATCATAATGGCTTATGCCATTTTCTAAAAAATTTTCTTTTGAAATTACATTACTGTTTGACGCTTCCCAAAGTTGATTTGTGGGTAAGGGTCTAGTCTGAGAGAAATCTGCTTGTATTTTTGAGTGATAGAAACATGAAAGAAACATATTTTTACCTCTTTTGCCTTTTTTCCTTTCAAATGACTCAAAAACATCTAGACCTTAGAACATCAGATAGTCCTCATAGGTAGAGATTGATGAGAAAGGCAAATTGGAAAAAGTTCCCCAAAATTTAATGAAGCGGTTTGAAAATGTGAAGTAGAAGATTGTATTGGCTAAAACAATAAAGAACTTGGCCCGGTTTATTACAGCAAATCAAAAAGTTTGCCAATGGTTACTCCCTAGATACAAATGCAAAGCGATCAGTCAATTTAGATAACTGGTCAATTTGGACTTGGAAAAAATTAAACAGAACATGTGATTGAAACGGTTGTTGAACAAATTCTTTTCAATGTCTCTCTGACTTTGTCTGTGCCCAATAGGTCAGGAATCTTGAATAGAGAACAATTACAGGGCAACCAATAACCCATCCAGATAATGCACGTTACACTGTTTCCATTTCTTCAGCTCCATCCCATGGACTCAACTGAGGTTCTGGCAAAGTAGTTAAGAGAATACAGAGAAATGTGCAGGGGACTCATTTGATACCAGTTTTGGGTAGGGGGACATTGCATAATTTACTTCAATTTTGTCAAATTCATATAAAATAGACTTTCAAACAAATAAAATGATAGAAGATAGTTCTAGCCAATGAATTTTCAAAAAGGTTTTTTTCATTTTTGCCTTCGTTCATAATCTTTTAAACCATAGAGTCTTTATTTCTTCTTTAGGATCATGCAGGGTCTCATGGTTGTAATTCTGGACTAGAATTCTCTTTCCATACACCAAATGTGTGTGTTGGCAATGTAGGTGATTGTGGTGCACGTGGACTAGCTCCGGGGTATTGCCTGGGAGATGCTTTGGTTTGTCGTTTTTTCATCTTCTATGGTACGGGTTTGTTTCCATCTCCTTCCTTTCTGTCCTTTAAAAATGAATTATAGTGTACAATTATATGATACTCTCAAAAAAAAAAGATGCTTTCCTCTAATATTATTAGCTTATCTATCTTTATACATCATTAGGTATAGCATAATCAGTTTTACCGATATTTCATTTAGCTTAACAAATCATGTTCAACCTATCGAAGCAGGCTATTAAGACTTGGCGCTGAAATTACTCAAAATTTGGGAAATACCTAAATTAGAATTTTGTTGCCAATGTTTGCACAGCTGCAGTAGGCACACAATTTGTTCTTATCACAAATAATTTTCTATTATTTATTTTTGCCTAAAATATTGATTCCAAAAGAGTTTAGGGCAAAGTGGGTAGCATGATAATGATGCAGTCTTCTGATTAGAGCTCAAACTCTTATTCACTTTGCAAAACTACTGATTGAGACAGAAGACCACCAGCCTATGGAATTAGCAGAGACCTGGGACTAAATTCGCCTGTTTTCTTGTGCTCCTTTCGAGATCATTCATCTTGTAAACATTGAGAGCTTGCTGAGTGCCAGACACGTGCTGGGTGCTGGGAATACAAGGTTAAATTAGACGTCATTCCTCCCTTCCAGAACTTACAGTGATGCTGTGGGGAGAAGGGGTAAAGCGTAAATAAATGCAAGTAAATGGGTAAATCACTCCTGAATATGGTAACTCAGGAGGTAGGGACATTGACCTGGTGAATGTACACACACACACACACACACACACACACACACACACACACACACACACATGCTCAAAATCTACCTGGCTTACCTCTAATTCTAAGGTTTTTGCACACATCAGCCATAGAGTTCTTTAAAAGCAAATCCAGTCACATTGTCACTACCACTCACCCTTCATTAAAATCCTTTTATGGTTGTCTACTTCTTTGAGGATAAAAACAAAGCTCTTTAATACCATGTCCTACAAGACCCTGCGTCACCCAGCTCTGGCGTCCCCCTGCATCTTCCTTCACTCCCTGGCTTCCAGCCATGCAGGTTTATGATTTTTCTGAACAGCTTTATCAAGATATAATTTACATACCATAAAGTCACTCCCCGCCTGTTTTAAGTGTACAATTAAAAAAATTCTCATATGTTTACAGAGTTATGCAACCATCACCATGGTTTCAGTTTAGAACCTTTCTGCCACCCCAAAAGGAAACCTCATATCCATTTACAGTCATCCCTCAGTCCCAATGCCCCAGCCCCAGACAATCACTAATCTACTTTCTGTCTCTATAGATTTGCCTTTTCTCTGCATTTCATATAAACATAACCATGTAATATATGTCCTTTCCTGACTGGCTTCTTTCACTGAGCATTCTGTTTTTGGAGTTCATCCAAGTTGTAGCATGTATTAATGTTTTGTTTCTTTTTATTTTAGAATAGTATCTGTTTGTATGGATACACCACATTTTGTGTATCTGTTTCTCAATTGATGGACATTTGGGTTGTTTCTATTTCGGGGGTATTAGTAACAATGCTGCTATGGACATTCGCGTACAAGTGTCTGTGTGGACATATATTTCCATTGATCCTGGGTAGACACCTAAGAGTGGAACTGCTGGGTCATGTGACAAGTGCATGCTTAACTTTTTATGAAAAACTGTTTTCCAAAGTACCTCCACAATTTCCACAATTTCATAAATTCCCACCAGCAATGCATAAAGTTTCCAATTTTTCCACATCCTTGTCAACTCTTCTTCCTGTCTGCCTAGTATAGCCATACTTTTCAGTGTCAAGTGGTATCTCATTGTCATTTTGACTTGCATTTCCCTAATAGCTAGTGAAGTTTAACATCTTTCCATGTGTTTATTAGACATTTGTATATCTTCTTTGGAGAAATATCTATTCAAATAACTTTCCCATTTTTAATTTGGTTGTCTTTTTGTTATTGAATTGTAAAAGTTCTTTGTATATTCTGGATACAAATCTGTTATCAGACATATGATTTGCAAATATTGTCTCCCATTCTGTGGATTGTCTTTTCACTTTTTTAATGGTGTATATTGAAGTGCGAAAGTTTTTAATTTTTATTGAATCCAACTTATCTATTTTTCTCTTTTATTACATGTTCTTTTGAGGTTGTATCTAAGAAATCATTGCCTAATTCAATTCTGGCTTATTTTTACTCTGCTCCTTGCTGTAACCTCTCCCACCCAACCTTTGTACATGCTTTCCCTTCACCTAGAACACTCTTTTTCCTGCTTCCTCCTTACTTATTAACTCGAATCCATCCTTCAACTCTCAGCACAAACATTACCTCTTCAGAAAGGTCTTCCCTGACCTCTCCAATAGGTCACACCCCATCACAGTGATCACAGTAATGAGAAACCCTCTTCCACAGACCTGCCACAGGTACAAGTTTTCATTTGTCTGGATGACTATCTTACAAATATTTGTCTTTCCCACTAGACTTTAAGCTTCTCAAAAACCTGACTGATCTATTTTTGCTCATCATTATTTCCCCCACACCTAACACCCTTCTTGGAACATAGGAAGTACTCAATAAATATTTGTTGAATAAATGAATAAATAATAAATGAATGCCTTAGAAAGATTTCACTGAGAAAATGCTATTTGCGCTAGATCCTGAAGGATGGGGTAGGAGTTTAGCAGCTAAAAAAGGCAGGAGAGATGGGGCTGGCCCCGTGGCTGAGTGGTTAAGTCTGCGCGCTCCGCTGCAGGCGGCCCAGTGTTTCGTTGGTTCGAATCCTGGGCGCGGACATGGCACTGCTCATCAAACCACGCTGAGGCAGCACCCCACATGCCACAACTAGAAGGACCCACAATGAAGAATATACAACTATGTACCGGGGGGCTTTGGGGAGAAAAAGGAAAAAATAAAATCTTTAAAAAAAAAAGGCAGGAGAGGAGGAGAGGGAGGTGCAAGTTGAAAAAATAAGCTTAGACAAAGAAGGGAGGGAAGGGTAAAGAAGAGTAAAAGGGACAGGCATGAGGAGAAAATCACTAAGACGAGCATGCGTCATGCGCATGCGTGTGTGTGAAGGTCTGTGCAACTGTGCGTGGAACGGCAGAAGGTGACAGACGGGATGAGATGTTTAGATGTATGTAGGAGAGTAACTAGCAGCAGAAGGGGAAGCGAGGAGAGAGGCTGGAGTGGGAAGAGCCTGCACACAGAAAGATGTGTGAAGAGGTGATGCAGTATTGTAGAACTCCTTCCTTCTCTCCTTCACTCCGGTGTCTTGGGGTACACTAACAGAATTGTACCTCCCAGGAGTTATGCAGTGTCAAAGAGAAGGAACCAAAAGGAGACCTCCCTAATGACGGAATGTCAAACACCATAGCCCCTGTTTAGGGGAGACGTTTGGGATGGCATGGCCTTCTTCACCATTCAGCATACAGCACATCTATCGACAGGAACAATGTGTTGTTCTTGGCTCACTACTGGCTCAGTGTTCAACTCCGCAAACAACGCAGCTTACAAATGGCAGACTCAGATCCATGTTAACACGAAACAAGCTTCCTTCAGCCCATCTAAAGAGGAACTCCAGTAGCCCCAAGAAAGTTGAGCTCTGACAGCAGAACTCTGCACAAACTAAATTAATCTTCTAAAGGAAACTGTCCAATGGCAGTCTGTAGAATAATTTTGGAATCATAGATTTCCACCCTCTCTGGTTTTTTCGATCACATTAAAAAAAAAAAGTTGTGAAGTTTACAGTTTCAGTAAGAAGAAAAAGATTGTGTTTGCAAACTTTTTAATCCTTTCCATTTACAATCTGACAAAAAACTTTTCAATTTACCTTCTTAAATTGAATCTTTCTGGCTCATTGCAATGATTTTATGTTTTTGTTGTTTCTATTGGCATTTTAAGGATTGGATTTTTAAGGTGCTTAACATAAAATAAACTCACACACTGATAAGCTTGGAGCCCAGCAAAATTTTAAAACCACATGTTCACAATGAAACAGGGAGAGCTTTGAAATTCACAAATCCAAGCTAAGCTTAGGATGAAACCAGAAACGTTGCAGAAATGTCTCTGTGTTCAAGAGTTTGAGTCTGTGTGTGTTGGTTTGCCTCCTTTCGTTTATGTAATGGAAAATCCCCAAAGCTACAAAATGAGGCCATGTGGAGAAATGAACACCTCCTGAAATTAAAGGTTTCCATCTAGCCTGTAAATATCCTTTCTGGTTGTTGTTCCCGCTGTCTCTCTTTTTGCATCTTTTATGAGGATATTTTCCCCTAAAAAGATAGATACCAAACTCAACACTTTCTCAGATATGACAGCTAATTTGGGTGGTGTGGAAAGGAGACTTTGCTAATAATATCTATGTAACAAAGTTTATTTCTATATTTTTGTTTTATTTTCTTATTTCTGATATTGTATTATCATTTCTATTGAAATTTATTATCTGTTTATTGATCTTGAGCTGAGTTCTTTGTTCAGTTTTTGTTTAAGACAAATATTTCTGCAGATCTTTGCAGGTTGGTGTTTAAAAAGATAATGCTCTCTAAACATTTTTCCAGGCCCGACAGTTCATCAATTGTAGGCTAGCAGTTTTAGCCTTAATGTATGGCAAAAATGAGTCTGTGTTGATATGTTGATCATGATTTAAAACTATCTTTTATTTTTCACGTTGTTGAAAAATGATTCCCTTAATTTGCCATCATTCCAGTTTGTTTCACATCCATGAAACTTAAAGGCAAGACATGCATTTTTCATTCTGGCCACTTGGGGGAATCAAACTTTAGAAATGGCAGAAAATTTAGGTCTTTATTCAAAAGATGGGAGAATAAATATTTATTGTTGACAAAATGGTTCTCATGTCACCTAGACAGCAAGAAGATCACAGAGCCCAAGTTCTGAGATAAATTACTCTTTATATACTTTATATCCAGGTGGAAAAGAGGAATTGCTGATGAATGGGAGTCCTGGGAGGTAGTAAGTGAGGGCCCTGCATACAATTTATGATCAGCACTCTTGGACTTCAGAATGATTAATACTGTGAATTCTCACTGGAATAAGAGCTGTTTTAACCCAAGAGTGGACTGTATATTACTGTTTATAGAAGCAGATAACATCAAAGTAACCCATGGCTTGTGTTAAGCAAATACAAAATTCTGGGTCAACGCAAATTAATCCTAGAGGAGTAACGGAAAGTTCTTAATGACTGTGCGATCTATACATTATCACTTTTCATTCAAGTGGTGGAAAACGGTAGAACTATTGATGAGATTTGCACTGGCTTCCCTTACTGCGTTGTGCTAACAGCTGCATAATAACATATTCTCCAATAAAGAGCCTATTATCTATACATCTGTAGTTTGTTAATGAAGTGTGGAAGTCTATGCAATTTTAAAATTACATTCGGGAGCTTCTGAACCATTTTAATATTATGTTTCACAACAAAAATGCAGCAAAACACATTATATTTTATACATTCTTACACTTTAAGTGGACGTGCGGATGGATGAATTAAAGATTGTTCTCTTATCTACATTATACAAAACAGATGTTATTTCAAGGGCATATCATAAAGACATTTTTTTCCCCCAAATGGTGTTACTCAGTGAATAATTATATATTCCTTTGGTTTTAGGGAGATGAGAAATTTGTAAACAAAAGAAAAATTTATGTAGACATTAATTTTAATATTTAAATGTCTTATGTAGACATTTTTAAAAACATCTTGGGGATTTTGAGTACGATTCAAAGGAACTGCGGATAAAGTAAGTTCCTCAGTAAACAGTTTTATATTTCTCTTTCTATGCACTTGTTTTGTGCTTTAGCACATTTTTGCCCCCAAATTTTAAACTATTTCATTGCCCCGTTTGGGTATGTCATGTATCCATCTTATTATTTTAAAATGAATTACAGAATGCCAACCCTTTTTAGATAAGCATAGTAATGAATGTAAATTTATTAAAATCAGCCTCACATCCTGTGCCTGACATAAAGTATATAAAATAACATTTCTCTTTTTTCCCCTACTGCTTCAACTCTTACCAATTTAAAAAGGTAGGAATCTAATTGATTTGAATTTCACATCATTTCCTTCGTGTACAAATTTTGCGAAAAGTTGAAAGAGATAATTGGCAGTCTGAATAATTTGCTAATTACTTAATCCAATCTCTAATAGATTGAGTTGATTTCCTTTGGAAAATGCTTATAGGGAAAATAAATGAGTCAATGAAGTTACTCTGTAGTAAAATACATTATTTAAATATTTAAAGATTCTTTTACTTAAATCCGTGGCTTGAACTCAGATTTCTAAGATTAGTATCTGACCATACTTTTTATTATACAATTTAGGGCAAAAGGGTTCTCTTGGTCTAAATGATACCAAGAGAAATTATATTATCCTGGTGAAGGCTTCATATGACATTTTTATTATTCCATGTTTACTGATTTGTGTGCATTTCCGACAAGTCATGTAAAATTAGGACTCACTTTTTTCTGCCTAGTCATGAAATAGTCCAGACTTAACCACCCCTGGATTTGAGCATTCAAACAGTAGTCTCGAAACCACTGGCTGCTCACGCATAAAATGGCTGCATGCCATTACAGAATCATGAATATATGCCATTTCTGATGTGATTTTCTTGGAAACTTAAGTCACAATGTAAAAGATTTTATTGCATTAAATTGTTTACATCCCCTCTCGTAGGCCATGGTTTTTAGTGTCACCATCCAAATCCTTGTAGATGCTTCTAGGGATTGGCAAACAACTAATTAACTAGATGACCATGCAATCCATCCAATGACATGTTTTTTGACAAAGTGTTATTGTTACATTATATATTCTTTTTTGCATACCACTTTATATTTTTCAAAGCTATTTTGCTTTTTTTGCATTTTTCTAATGGCATGAGTCAATCAGGAAAGATAGAACCCCATTTAACAGATGAGAAACCTGAATCCCAAAGGTCCAAAGTCAAGCCTAAGTTACTGAGCCCAAGGTCAAAGAGCAAATTATTGTGCTTCCAGAACTCTGTGCAAGTATTATGACACCTAGTCAGGAGTTCTTTTTACAAGCCAGTTGCCCAAATCAGTTGCACAGTTTTAGTGAAGATATTTTCAAATGCCCCATTTGGGTAACAGATTATTTCAACATATCTATAAACATCCTTCATATTAGGTAAGTGATTTGACCATTGGGGTTCTGATCTGGCTTTGCTCATTGTTGAGACGAACCCATGAGGAAGATGCTGCCACAGAAATAGTAATGTATGTATTGGATGACAAGGATGACTTGTTTTGTTTTGTTTTACTGCTATTTTATATGCAGGGGAGAAAAGAATTCATTCCAATATCTACTGATTTTTAAAAACTTTATAAACCTTCTATTTATATACCTGTTTACCTACTGTATAAATTTCTAAACCATTATCTTTGAGTAATAGCACTTTACTTTTCAGTTGTGACATGATAATTATTTCAGCTCTTCTGAAGCGCTTCTTCCATTATCTTCCCTCCCCCAGAGTGAATACCTTATATTTTTCTATCACTTATAAGGGGCAATAAAAACACTCCTCCTTGACTACAATGACGTAGGATGCCAGCAGGCTATTTATTAAAATGCAGTGTATTCTACCTCTGGTTAGAATTTGTAAGTATCTCTTTTCTTGGGTTCATATCAGTCATTTTAATAAGTACTAGCCACTTGGGCTACCCTAACCATTGAGAGTTTATAGCGACTGTAAATCTATTAAGCCACAATTTGCACATAATAAAATGAAACAGCAAGTAGTTAAACGAAAGGCTCAATTCTGAACTGCCGAACATTTTCCAGGGAAAGTCATTGAAACTGCTCCTGCCTTTGAGAAATTCAATCACGCTGATTGAGGAAACCTGGAGAGAGCTGGCTGTTCCTTCCTCCAGTTCATAATTGCCCTGTAGACCATTTAATCATCTGTAGATGAAACAAAGCGGTGCTGTAGAGGGCCGGAAGCAAAGGCAGGCGCTTATCAATTGCTTCCTACCCACCCTGCAGAGCCAGCACCCATCGCTGAGCTGTCCGGCCGGCCGGCGGGGGAGCTGCAGGCGGACTGGATCTTCCGGTTGTCAGTCCGGTGGCCTTCCTGAATACCTTTATTTTATTACAGTACGGCACACACCAGCCAAGCTTTTAAGGGCTAAGTTCAGAGCAGAGAATGAAGTCTTTCTACTTGCTGGAGAATGCAGACGGGCAAAGATACACTAGCAAGACAAGAACATGCTGGGTACGGTTTGAAAGAAGAAATGAAAGAAATCCTGGCACTGGCTAAGCAAAATATAATGCTTGTCTTCCTCTGAAGCATCGTCTGCAGATCAATTTCAATATAAGCATAACATATATCCATACTGCAAATATTATCTGTGATATAAACAAACAACCAGGTGCTTTTGTGTGCATTTTGGGGCACATCCCCGTGAAAGCTGAGTTTTCCGTTAGTGGTGGGTTTCATTGCCCCGTGTTGGTGGGAGACTGGACTAGCACACAACAGGTCTGGTCAGAAACCACATGCCCAGTTTTATTAAGTAAGAAAAGAAGACGAGCTGGCAAGAGAAGATACCGAGAACCAGAAAACCTGATACATCCTACTAATTGACTTGGAAGATTAGCTTTTTTGTAGAGCCAAGAAATTCGTTTCCTTTTGAATATAGACAATTTGTCACCACAGCTCAAGCACCTTAGGTAACTCTGTGAAGTTGTCATAAACTGCAATACCTAATTTTAAGAATGAATTCCGGTGAACATTACGTTTACAAAAGAATTCCGTTAAGAATAGGTCCATTGTTTGGAGCTCTCCATTTGGTGATTACAAAACAATCTTCTGCATTTTTCTTTTTTGAGCTTTTTTTGTCAGTAGGAAGTTTTTAAGGAATTTTAATTCCAAAAACCACTCAATTTTGGCTCATGTGTACCAATTAAGTTCTATTCACTGAATCAACAGTTTTGTGTTACCTGTTCCTTCAGGTAGAACAGAGTCTGATAGCCCTGCCCTTTCCCAGGCTTCTATGCAGGGACCTTTGCTGCCTGCCAACAGTAGGGACACCTGTTTTCTGAGCAGGGAAGGCCAGCATCTGAAATCTTAGGAATGGAGCTGCTATTGAAAAAAGGGGTGCTTGATAAGCCTTCCACTGTGATAGGCAGCGGAAATTTGATAATGAAAGGAGATGCCTAATAGATTAATCTGGTGCGATTTGCCAAAACACAGAGTTTTCTGGAAGATTATCCACACATGCAATAGGAAGCTCTTTGTTTTGTGAAGTCCCCACTTATCATTATATTCTTTATCTCAATAGGAAACATAATGGTTTACTTGTTTACATGCTTGGTAGATATATTCAGAGCTGGGGTGGGGGGCTGTGAACTCCCTTTCACTGGAAATGTTTCCAGCATGCAGGTTATTAGCTAAGGGGGAACAAGCCGTTGGACACACATAAAATTTAAATCTGCCTTGCTTAGATTGGCAGAAACGACTGTTATTTCATCCACTGGGAAAAGGTTTTATTTCCTGCTCAAATACTTTTGGAGGAAAATCGCAAGCTCATTTGTAGCCATTATATATGAATGTGTATATATATATTTAGAGCTAAGTGGTTTGTCTACAGAAATGAGCTTTTTGCTATCAGCCAGTTATTTTGCACTACTTTTAAGTATTTCCTTAGCTGGTCTTGCTCCTTCTATTTTCTTCAAGTTACCGTAAGTGTGACTTACACCTTTGCATTCTTTACATTGACCTTATGGCTCAAATCTAGCCCTTGATGCCTCTTGAACAGTAGTGCTTTGGTTTCTGGAGTTGATTTTTCAATATCTCACACATCCGGCAAGACAGGACTACCAAAGCACAGAGTTCCTACTCTGAAAATAAACAAAAAATATCCCCATGGTTGAACCCAGCTTGATTAAAGCTCTCCCTACTTTTTTTTTTTTTTAAGTAGTCTTCTCTATTGACAGAACTCTTTTTTTGTACTCATATAAAATAAAGCTTACAGGTGGAAATAAATATCTGTACCATTTAGTCTGGATACAGAATTTTATATGCCAGGCTCCCAGTGTCTCCTGGCTGGGGTTCAAATGATTGTGTCTTTGACCTTTCATAAGAATAGCTAACATTTATTGGCTAATGATCATATGCCAGGCATTGGGCAGGGACGTTTTTAGGCATTTTTTCATGTAATCCTCACAACCATCTGACCCTCACAACTGTAAGACTCCTCCTTACAGATGAGGAAAACAAGTATGAGAAGGTTAGTAATTGCCTAGAGTTATACATCCGGCAGTGACAAAATTAGGGCTCGGAGCTGGGTGCTTGACCGTCCCAAAAGTATGTTCCTGACTTCTCCATGTCATTGCTTCCTAGGTGATCTGACTTCCTTGATATTCAATGTTTAAGGAAAATGAGAGTGAGGTAGGGCATGGTTATTTTTATGGAAGAAGGTGATGTAAGAATGATTCCCAAGAGGAAAGTTTGGGAGATCTGCAGAATACACCATACACGGCCCTTTTCTCCTGCTCTTTCTGTTACCGTCAGAGACTTCAGGCCACTGAATGGCCCTTGCCAACAAGTGTCATTACATCACATGTGCAAGCAGGAGACACAGAAGGATATAGAAAATTACACAGGCAAAACGGGGGTGGCAATCTGATAAACCTATCAAAAGAGAATGGATCTCACAAGAATTGTCTGTCTAGACCAACTGACAGCTACAAACAAAAGTTCCTGGTTCATGCAGCTGAAAATGGATCCAATGCTGGGAAAAATTACCGCCAGGTAACATACAGCACCATATGAAAAATGGCACTGTGCCTTCTTCAAACAGGTTTTCGAAGTTGAAAGCACTGGAAATCTAGTCTTTACATTTATAGTTTTTGTTTCATATTTTACAGCTGGTTGAGGCACATGTGGCTTTTCTGTCTTTCTTTTCCAGTCCTCCCGTTAATCCAAATTGGGCCTATTCTTGTCGAAAAATAACTTTTCATTCGGGGATAAATCTATATGACATATTTTGAAATGACAGCCAAGTGGTCTAACTTGAGCCTGTGATTTCAAGTTTTTCAAATGTTTTCTAAGATGTTTCCTGATTAAAATATTTGCTTCAGTGCTGGGTCATTATATATTCTCATTTAGTTGGCATTTGCTTTCATTATATATATATATTTTTTTAAAACCCTCCTAATCTGAGTCATTGTGATCAATCTAAGAACAGTAACCATCAGTCATTCTGCATCTCATGTGCCGCAGCATATTTTCAATCAGTTTATTTATTTAAGGAGTATGCCTCCTCCCGGTGATGTTTCTGAATGGAAACGTATGGCTGCATGACCAGACCTGAAAACCATGGTATTTCCTTTTCATAGATGTTAAAACACCATGAGTAAGCAGGATTCCTCACCATCAAGCACCTTCATGGTTAATTAATTCTCTGCACAGAGACTCACAGAGGACCCGTGTTTCTGTGGTGTTGTAGTGGGGTCCCAGGGATAAACACAGGAATGAAATTGCTTGTTGCACTTGGAATGGTTTCACTAGAAGCTGACTACTTCAAATCACTTATTTTTCTTTGACTATAATTATTTACTTTGACTAGAACTATTTTATTTTCAGGAGTAGAAACGATCGTCTACCCTCCAAAATATCTTAACAATGAGGAGTCCCATACGAAAAAAAATTAACACAAACAGTCACGTTAAATTCCTGCTGCACATTTACAGAAAGCTTTGAAATGCATTAAAGCCTCTATTTTATAAACATTTCTACCCAGTTTTAGTAATAAGCACAAATCACAGGAGATAAGATTGTTTTTGTGCCTTGAGGGCTCAGATGATTCTGCCTAGTGCAGTGTCTTATTTTTATTATTATTATTGTTTATTATTGTTTTATCATTTATTCTTTTAATGATTATTTTTTTATTTTGTCTTTTTTTATAAGTAAATGCTGTTTTTCCCTCTGTATTAATATACTTTCAGTTCTCAATACAAGGATCAGAAGCTGATCCTACCACACAATGTTCTTTACAGCTTTCCCTAGGAAAGCTACATACTAAATAGTCCTCAAATCCCTCCCCTTGAATATGTCTCTTCCACTTTCACCCTTGTCCAATTCCCCATCATTTTTCATTGGGGCTATAGTAGCCCCCTACCTAGTGTACCACATCTACTCTGGCCTCCTCTAATCATTTTCCACCTGGCAACCAGAGGAAGTGTTCTAAAAGTACAAATCTGATCATGCCATTGTATTGAAGACCCTTGAAGGCTTCCCATTGCTCCCAGGACCAAGCCAAACCTCTGTAACATGGGGCACCCCCTCCCAGCCGCTTCTCACCTACCCTTCTGCTCCCTCCTTGCACTCCAGGGACACCAGCCTTCTTCCTGTACCTTGAGATCACTATGTGATGTCCTGCTGAACAGATTCCACACACGTTCTCCTATCAGCCTGCAATGCTCTTCCTTCTTCTTTTCATCTTCCTAGGGAAGCTTCCTTTTACCTCCCTGACTCGGTCAACTCTTATGATCTCTCATAACCCTGAGAACCTCTCTTCTGTGGTCGCTATGGCAGTAGCACCTTTATATTAAACTTTGCGTCTCTCTTCCCTACTGGAGTTAAACTCCAAGACATTATCACAAGGACATGTCCCCCCATTGTATTCATATGGTGGGCACTCAATAAATATGTGTTGAATGATGAATTCACGGATTACAAAATGGAATGCTAGATTTTGCTAATATATTTAAGGCAGGTCCCAAGTGCACTAAACCTAAGCTGACACCTCTTTTCAGTACCACAAATGAGAGATCAGTCTTTTCCTACAAGTAGCGCTAGATGAGGCATAGTCAACAGATGGTGAAACAAAACAGAGTAAATATCCCTCTTGCATGCCAGCCTGGAGCTTGGGATCCCCATCAATAATATGTAGGTCAGGCAGATTTCTCAGCCCTTCTCAGGGATGCATCCTATTGCTTACAGTCCGTAGAACCTTGGGGGCTTATCCACTACACTTTCCAAATGTGTAAATGCTAGTATTATGTTAGCAGGTGAGCGAGTCGAGGAAATTCTTTATGACATCGTGCTCTGCTGTCTTTTGTTTATTCAACAGATTGGTTCTGTGCACATTGTGTGCCTGTGATGAAGCTGAGGCCCACAAATTATGAACTCTTGCAGAAAAAATTAGTGATAGTTTCAGCGAAGGCAAGGGAAAAAGTCCTTGTTCTAACGACTCAGACAAGCTGCAGCATCCCTGGGAATGACATCAGCGGGGATGGTGAGACCTAGGTACCACGAGTGGACATAATACAGCAAAGACCAATAGAGAAGTCTTATCCCAGCCATTGCAACCGATGACCTGCTGTAGTGACAATTCATCAAGACTCAGGGCAGACTTCTAGTCCACAACCCCATGATGTTCCAGGCCCTGTGCTCAGAGGCCATGAGGATTACTGAAAGCGATTGGTTCCTGCCCTCAAGATCTTTATTATCAACCGAGGAGATCTGAGGCACAGAGAGATGAAAGACCTTTATTGTACCAAGGGCTGGAGAACTGAAAGAATTCTTCACAGAGGAAATTACACTTGAGCCAAACCTTGAAGGAAAAGGAGCGTTCGCCATGGAAAATCAGGGGCGAAGAACATCTCATGCAGAGGAAAGAGCTCGACCCAGAGCAGGAAGGTGTGGGACTGCCAGGCAAGTCCAGAGAGCTGGGGCTAGTTTATTGCAGCTGGAGTTCAGGGAGGGGAGAGGTCAAATAAAGGAGTTAGAACAATGCTGCTAATTATCCATTAGTAGGTTCACGGATGGGAAAAATAACTGTCACTTCCTACACTGTCTTCCTACACTTTTCTCTTCAAATCAAGTAACATTTTACACAATTTAGTCCACCCTTCTGTTGCCTTTTTTGCTGCTGACAGCATTGCAATATCTGCCGTTGTGTCACACAATGTTTGAGCAAGTGTGACAATGGGAATGGACAATCGTGAGCTAATACATTAGTATATTCGTTTTGTATTGCTCCATAACAAATTACAAAAACTTAGTTGTTTAAACAACGAAAAATTGTCTCACAATTTCTCTGGGTCAGAAGTCCAGACAGGGTATGGCTGGATTCTCTGCTCAGCGTCTCCCTGGGAAGAAATCAAGGCACAGCCAGTGCTGCTGTTCTCATTTGGACCTCAGGGTTCTCTTCCAAGTTCATGATTACTGGCAGAACTCATCTCCTTGAAATGGTGGGACTGACATCCCCATCTCTTTGCTGCTCTCAGGCTGGGGACACTCTCAGTTTCTAGAGGCCACACACAGCTCTTGCCTACTGGCTCCTCTATCTTCAAGCCAGCAGTAGGGCTTCAAATCCTTCTTATGCTTTGAATCTCTACCTTCTTTTTTTCCATCAATTGGAAAACACTCCCTGCTTTTAAAGGGCTCATGTAATTACCTTAAGCCCACCCCTATGGTAGGGTCAATTGTGCATATAACATAACCCAAATACAGGAGTAAAATCCATCCTATTCATGGGGATTATGCAGGATGTGTACAGCAGAGTGGGAAATCTTAGAATTCTGCCTACCATATTGAGCCATTACAATGGCTGGGATTCAGCTTAGTGTAGACAGAGAAGGCAATGACAATCAAAAAGCCCCTCTAAACTACAACCTATCCCCTAAAGTCTACCCCACTGACCTCGATTCCTGATTCTGAAATTCTTTCCATAGGAGTTACTCTCTAGGTTAACCAACAAATAAAGGGACACTGTCTCTAAAGGCCACATGCTGACCAAGAGGAAAAGGAGGACAATAGCTGGAGCATCCTTCTCCTCTGGTTCTTTCACATGGGCATACTCACATATACTGATCTAATGTAATTCCTGGTGAGACCAGCTAAGATACTCTAGTGGACAGCTAATACTTTTGACTGTCATGCATCCATTACCCTTATTCTGGCAAGAATATTCTTAATTTCCTTTGGGGAACCATCCCTGCCCCAACTCTAAGTCCATGGGCTTTGGGTGTAAATAATTGCCTGCCTAGTAATGAAAGGGGACATGGAAGCTAGATCTGCCTGAGGATACAATAATCCTCTGGTCATGGTGATTTTCTTAGGGATATGCGTATAACCCAGGCTGAGCCAGCAAGTCCAGAACTTTCACTAGAACTCTCTGGAGAGAGAAGCTCTCTTTCATTGGTAATAGAATGCTGCAAGCAGCGTTTCTTAGCCGCAACAGTTTTGACATTTGAGTCAGATAACTCTTTGTTGGGGGAGGGAGCTGTGCGTTATAGGATGTTTAGTAGCATTTTTGGCTTCCACCTGCTAGAGGCCAGCGGCACTCCCCAGCCCCATTCCTGGTTCTGAAATCAAGAATGTCTCCACCCATTATCAAGTATCCCTTGGAGGATGAATTCACCAACTGTTGAGAACTTTTGGTCTAGAGCTACTTGTGTGCATCTTGCCACTAGGAGAAGAGAGGTTGCTTGAGAATTAAACCAACATAGAGAATAGAGTTGAGAGATGGAGAGGAGAAAACTCTGATGACATCAGTTGAGCACTTTTGAATCTTTTCTTGCTTGTTATCCCTAGACCTTTTAGTTATATGCAACAATGAATTTTTTTCTTTGCATAAGCCTATTTGATTTAGGTTTCTTTCACCAAATCAGGCACTTTGGAGATGGAGTGCCTGAGAAAAAGATGCTGGAAAATAAATTTGAATGAATCAATTCTGGTAAGGTGAGCCTAGGTCAAATGCCTAGGAAAGTGAACTTCTTAAGGGAAAGGAGTACAGAATTTAATGACAAACTTCATCATATTCATGATGCTGTCTTGTTCCTGCCTAGGGTTCTTCACTTCAAATTTGTCCTCATAGTCGAGTAAGTAGTAATTGCCTGACTGATAGCTCTTATCTAGCCTCTGTAAGGAGAAGGTCCCCCAAAGAAGTACCAAAGAGTGTATTCAGTAGGACATTTTCAGTGCTAGTTACAGGGGCAAAACTCCAGTTAGCTGAAAGCAATGTATTTAATCACAAAAATAAAGAAATTGAACAACAGAGGTCAGGGAAGCCTGGAGATGGAGCTGGTCCCAAGACAACTGAAACCATCTTCCTCACTTTCCCCCAGTCTCTGCTGCTCCCTGCACATCAATTTATTTTGCTCTTGAGACAAAATGGCTTCTTAAAATGAGACAAAACATGGCCACCAATGGGTGTGCAGTATTCTGTCTTCCAGCTACAGCTCTCCTCTGTAGCTGACTATCTCTGCATCTCTATCTCAAGTTCAACCAATTAGCCTGGTGAACAGCCTTGGATCTGGTGTCTTTTCCCAGATCAGTCAACTGTGGCTAGTGGGTGGGCTACCTTAATGAACCCTGTGCCTACAATCTCTAAACAGTGGGGCAGGGTCATATAAGGACATGGCCAACCCCTGTGGTAACTACGTGGACTGGGTGGGAGTGGGGAGTTCCAGGAAAAAGTAGGAAGGGTCATCAAACAGTCATTTTTGAGGGAGGACACTCAAAAGAACTTACTTGAAACTTTTTCCTTGAAGTCCAAGCAATTCACATTAGGTCCTGCTATACTTGTATTGTTTCTTCAAGGTTACGTTAGTTCAGTCCATTAGCAACTTGGACAGGGCATAAGATCCTAAGATGCACAGCCGAGTGAAACTAAACTGAAAAAAAACACCTTCCTTGAACACACAGCAGAACTTCATTAATGGTGGCCTTGTTACATAAAGCTTATAGATGTAACTGATAGGACCCACCCAGACTTTGAAAGTGGTATCTGTAGCAGCTCCAGGTATCAGAGCCTCCTAGGCTTTTGGACAGCTCCATTGTTTGTAGACCTTTAGCTGCATCTGGGGCTTGGTGCCCTGTTGACGCCAGAATCTGTCTGCCAGGTTCCCGAAGGACTTGCTGGATTTCTGGACGCAGTACAAGTTCCCCATGTGTTAATGCAGTTGAGAAACTTTTCCATGTTTTGTTTTGGGTTTTTTTTGTAAACCTAATTACACAATGGTGAGGGCTAGAGTGCAGGAGGAGAGAGAGGCAGAAGGGAGCTGCTGGCCTGACAGAACTCTCTAATTTTCCATGGAAAATAGCAAATCATCCTGGTAAACCCACAAGCTGATTCACATCTTCTTGACCTAACAAAGATAACCAGAGGGAAAATTTTTATTTTGACGAGTTCTGAGCCATGATCCTGAAAATTCATCAGTAACTTGAAGAAAGAAAAAAACCTCAGCTATTCCACCTATTCTTACTACATGCACATAGATCAACAAGGGTGGTTGGAAAACTTGTCAACTACAAGGCAGAAATTACTAAATATTTTTTCTGCAAGAAAAAAATAACCTTGACGAGGATTCTAGCCTAAACCAGAGCCAAAAGAAATTTCAAACATCCAAGCCAACACTCAGAGCCAAATGAAGAAAGATATATTGTTCTTCCCTTTCTACTTATGGAGATAAATGGTATGTAGATAAGGGGAACATACAATATTTCTTCACCTCAGTTCCAAGGTCTGTTTTTACTTCTCTGCAAAATGCATCTGAGGTAAGTTAAAGTTAGGGGAAAGGCACGAATCTAATCTGTTAGCCTTGTTTTTAAAGTCTTAGACTGGTTTATCTAAACAGTGCTTTTCAAACATT
The DNA here is from genome assembly GCF_021613505.1 of Equus quagga. Lineage (NCBI taxonomy): Eukaryota > Metazoa > Chordata > Mammalia > Perissodactyla > Equidae > Equus > Equus quagga. The sequence goes on along the minus strand of NC_060282.1, from coordinate 68,985,778 downwards.
TTTTTCCCCAACAGTTTCACGTGAAACCCCATTCAGAACCCCAAAATATAAAACAGAAAACTTTGGAGCTGCTATGGCTGAAATGGATGTGGGAGGCCCAGAGCTCCTCATACTTGGCTTGCCCTCTCCCTCAAGATCCCACAGAAAACCTTTTGAAAACCACCGACCTAAATCATTCTTAACTTCAGTACCTGGACAAAAGTCACACCATGGTCATTCCTAGACAATTGAAAGAAAGATCTGGGGCAGATTCTCCAGATGGTGCTGCAGGTCAAGCCTGCCCGGGTATTTCTGGTATCTAGGTGGTCTTCATTAAGATGGGATTCAAAGTTGAAAGCCACAAAGGGGAAACCTGGAAACAGGGAGTGGACCACCTGTAAAAGAAGACTGGCCAATTTCCCCTGTCGTGAAATGAGGATAAATTTGCAAAGAAGTAGTCATTGGCAGTCCTTCCCACCCCTAGAAAAAATACAAAAAGACCATGCTACCACACTCATCAGTAGCCCAGTACTTAATCGCTCCCTGGGAAAATCCAATCCTTGTCCCAAAGACTGAAGACAAAAGGTGGAGGGATTGAGACCCCCTTTGTTATAGTAGTCTGGGCAATTTGAGCCCCAGGTTACTCAGCTTTCAGAATAGGTCTTCCCTGAAGTCCCAGCTGTCAGCCAGCAGTGAAGTCAGAGTGGGAGGATGGGCCACAAACTACTAGGGTTTGTGGATCAACTTGCTACCTGATGGCTTGCTAGCTATGAGCTCTAATAACTTAAATCTTCTCAATATAAAATCTTATAAGGATAAGTTCCTGTTTTTTCAGAACACAGATTCATTAGGCTAAACATGCAAACTCTCAAATCTCAATCCTGTTGCTTTTTAAATTTAATTCAATTTAAATCCAAATCAAGTGACACCAGCATCATGGCAGCATGAATTTCTTCTTTTTTCTCTCCTCCTTGATTTGCAATTAATTGGACATCCATAACTGAAAAAAATGTGCCTCAGCGTACTAGGATGCCCAAGAGATCTATCCATCTTTGCATCTGAAAGTGGAAAGATGGGACCATGGAGGAAGTGGTAGAGCAAGGCAAGTGGCATTGGAGCCAGCAGTGGCAGAGGCAGTCATGGCAGAGGAGGCAGTGGCCAGTTTGGCAGTTAGCAGGCATGACACTTCTGGCAGAGGAGGTGGAAGGTGAAGGCAGTAAGTAGGGGTCTGCCCCACCTTGTGCTGTAGCTAGAAGACCAGATGCTCTTTCTGAGGAGAGACCACAGTGACTAGAGGAAGGAAAAGAAAAGGAAGTAGGCAGACAAAGAGATCTGAAGGAAAGCATCTTCTGCTGCCTGCCTCAGTAGGCAAGAGGACTGCCCACAAACATCTGGGATCCCTGGACTTGAGGATCCCCCAGCTCGAGGATCCCCTTACCACGCCACAGGCACACCCAAAACCCCAAGTGTTAAGTACATACCTCCCCCCAACTCTGCCACCACCCTTTGCTTTTTTTTTTAATGCACACACTCCCAACCTTAGTGACAAGTCAGCTCCAGTAAGAGAAAGCAAAAACTTGTTCTATAGAGTCACATTATGGAAAACAAAAGGAAGGCTCCTAACTACCAAACTTTTGAACTGTTACAATCAAAGTAAACCAAGCCTTGCCTAAATAAGAAAGGTATTGGCTACTTCAAATGAGACAGCAGAGGCACTTTTCACTAGACACCATGAAAAATCATGGTAACGTTATCACAAAAGGAAAATGACAATTTTCCAGCAACCAAACCCAAAGACATGGAATATTGCAATCTAACTGATAAAGAATTTAAAATAGCTGTTATGAAGAAATTCAATGAGCCACAAGAAAACTGAGAAAGATAACAGAATGGTCTTAGAAATAAAATTAATAAACAGAAGGAGTACTTTACCAAAGAGATTGAAATTCCAAAAAAGAACCAAACAGTAATTCTGGAGCTGAAGAACTCAATAAATGAAGAACACATTAGAATTCATTGGAAATAGAGCAGATCTTATGGAAGAGAACTTTAGTGAGCTCAAAGATAGAAATATAGAAATAATTCAGGTGAAAAAGGAGGGAGAACTAAGATTTTTAAAAAGTGAAGAAACCCTATAATAACTATCTGACTCCATTAGAAAAGCCAGCATAAGAATAATAGATATCCCAGAAGGAGAAGAGAGGGAGAAGGGAGCAAAGAGCTTATTTAAAGAAATAATAGCTGAGAACTTCCCATACCTTGGGAAGGAACTGAATATATAAGTCCATGAAGCTAATAGAAAAACTTATCATCCCAAAACAAACAAACAAAAACCTTCTCGAAGACACATTACATTAAAACTGTCAAAATTCAATGATAAAGAATTTTAAAAGAGCCAGGGAAAAAAAGACAGTAATCTGCAAAGATACCCACTTCGGGCTACCAGTAGATTTCTCAGCAGAAACACTACAGTCCAGAAGAGAGTGATATGACGTATTCAAAATATTGAAAGATAAAAACTTCCAGCAAAGAATACTCTATCTGGCAAAGTTATCCTTCAGACATGCAGGGAAAATAAAGTCTTTCCCAGAATAATAAAAGCTGAGCGAGTTCATCACCACTAGACCTGCCTTACAAGAAATGTTGAAAGGAGCTCTTCAAGCTGAAAATAAAACATGAAAGCACACAAAATTCTGATTCAGGTGATAAATAGTCAAAATTAGAATACTGTAACTCTTTTTTACAATAGTATATTAAACTCTTAACTATAGCATAAAGATTAAAGAAAAGACATTTAAAACAACTATAGCTACTACAACTTGGTAATGAAATCACAGCATAAAAAGAAATAATATGTAACACCAAAAATATAAAAGAGAAAAAGTAAAAATATGGAACCTGTATAGGTGAATGAAGATAAATTGGTATCAGTAGAAAAAGGACTATTTTATCTATGAGATGTTCTATGTAAACATTACGGTAAACACAAAGCAAAAATCTAAAAAAAAGGGGAGACTGAGCAAATTGCCATGGAAAACCACCAACTTACAAAGGCAGACAGAAACAGAAGGAAAAAGAAACAATGGAGAGACAAAATAACCAGAAGGCAAAAGATAAAATAAATAAATTCTTAAATTTCAATAGTCACCCTAAAAGTAAGTAAGTTGAACTCACCATTCAAAAGACACAGAGAGGCTGGATGGATTTTTTTAAAAAAAAAATCCAACTATATTCTGCCTTTCAGCTCTAAAGACACACATAGGCTCAAAGTGAAAGGATGGAAGATAATATTCCAAGCAAATGGAAACAAAAAGAAGATGGACATAGTCATACTTATTTCAGACAAAATAGACTTCAAGCCAAAAAGGGTAACAAAAGACAAAGAAGGTCATTATATAATGATAAAGGAATCAATACGTCAAGAAGATATAGCAATCATAAATGTATGTGCTCCCAACAATTGAGCACCAAAATATATTAAGCAATTAATAACAGATCTTAAGGGAGAAATAGACAACAATACAATAATTATAGGGGAATTCAATACCCCACTACCAGCAATAGAAAGATCATCCAGACAGAAAGTCAACAAGGAAACATTGGAATTGAACCACACTTTAGAACAAATGAACTTCATAGACATATACAGAGCACTTCATCCAACAGCAGCAGAAGACACATTCTTCTCAAGTGCACATGGAACATTCTCCAGGACAGATCATATGATAGGCCACAAAACAAATCTTAGCAAATTTAAGAAGACTGAAATCATACCAACCATCTTCTCTGACCACAATGGCGTGAAACTAGAAATCAACAACAGGAAAATGAGAAGATCTACAAATATGTAGAAACTAAACAACACACTTCTAAACAACCATTAAGTCAAAGAAGAAATCTAAAGAGAAATAAATAATTATCTCAAAACAAATGAAATTTAAAACAACATGTAAAATATTGTGGGGTGCAGCGAAAGCAGTTCTGAGAGGAAAGTTTATAGTAATAAATGCATATATTAAGAAATGAGAAAAGTCTCAGATAAACAACCTAACTTTACATCTCAAGGAACTAGAAAAAAACTGAGCACAAAGTTAGCAGAAGAAAGCAAATAATAAGGATAAGAGCAGAAATAAATGAAATAGAGACCAGAAAAACAATAGAAAGTGTCAACAAAACTAAGAGCTGACTCTTCAAAAGAAACAAAATTGACAAAATGTTAGCTAGACTAAGAAAAAAAGAAAAACTCAAATAAATGAAATTAGAAATGAAAGAAGTGATATTACAACTGATACTACAGGAATACATAGAATCATAAGAGACTACTGTGAACAATTACATGCCAACAAATTATATAACCTAGAAGAAATGGATACATTTCTAAAAACACACAACCTACCAAGACTGAATCAGGAAAAAATAGAAAATCTGAACAGACCAATAATGAGTAAGAGATTGAATCAATGATCAAAAAACTCCCAACACAGAAAACTCCAGGACCAGATGCTTCAATGGAGAATTCTACCAAACATTTAAAGAAGAATTAACACTAAATCCTCCTCAAACTCTTCCAAAATATCAAGGAGGAGGGAACACTTCCAAACTCGTTCTATGAGGCAAGAATTACTTTGATATCAAAACCAGATAAGGATACCATAAGAAAAGGAAACTATAGACCGATATCCCTGATGAATGTAGATGCAAAAATTCTCAACAAAATATTATCAACCTGAATTCAAGAACACTTTAAAAGAATTATAGACCATGACCAAGTGGTATTTATCCCTGGGATGCAAGGATGGCTCAACATAGACAAATCAATAAATGTAATATATCGCATCATAAAATGAAAGATAAAAATCACATGATCATCTCAACAGATACAGAAAAAGCATTTGACAAAATACAACATCCTTTCAGGATAAAAAAATAAACTTTAACAGACAGTGTAGAAAGAACATACCTCAATACAATAAAAGCCATGTATGACAAATCCACAGCTAACATTATACTCAACGGAGAGAAATTGAAAGCATTTCCTCCAAGATCAGGGACAAGGCAAGGATGCCCACTCTCACCACTCCTATCCAGTATAGTACTGGAAGTTCTAGCTAGAGCAATTAGGCAAGACGAAGAAACAAAAGCCATCAAAATCAGGAAGGAAGAAGTACAATTGTCATTATTTGCTGATGATATGATCCTATCTATAAAAAAAATCCCACAGAATCAGTCAAAAAACTGTTGGAATTAATCAACAATTTCAGTAAAGTGGCAGGATATGAGATCAACATACAGAAATAAATTTATTCCTTTACACTAATGATGAAGTACCTGAAAAAGAAATAAAGAAAACCATCCCATTCACAATAGCATCAAAAACAATAAAATACTTAGGAATAAAATTAACCAAGGAAGTGAAAGATCTGTACAATAAAAGCCACAAAATTTTCCCAAAATAAATCAAAGACCCAAACAAATGGAAAGACATCCCATGTTCATGGATGGGAAGAGTTAATATTGTGAAAATGGCCATACTACCCCAAGCCATCTACAGATTCAATACAATCCCCATCAAAATACCAAAGGCATTCTTCACAGAAATAGAAGAAACAATCCTAAAATCCACAAAAGACCCAAATAGCCAAAGCAATCCTGAGAAAAAAGAACAAAGCTGGAGATGTCACACTTCTAGATTTCAAACTATGCTACAAAGCCATAGTAATAAAAACAATATGGTATTTCACAAAAATAGACACATCAATCAAAGGAACAGAATAGAAAGGCCAGAATTAAACCACAGTGTATACAGCCAACTAATATTTGACAACAGAGCCAAGAATACCCACTGGGGAGAGGATAGTCTCTTCAACAAATAGTGCTGGGAAAACTAGAGAAACACAGGCAGAACAATAAAATAGGACCCCTATTTCACACAATGAATAAAAAGTAACTCAAAATGTATCAAAGACTTAAACATAAGACCTGATACCGTGAAACTCCTGAAAGAAAACATAAGGAATAAGCTTGTCAATATTAGTCTTGGCAATAATTTTTTGGGCACGATGCCAAAAGCACAAATAACAAAAGAAAAAATCAACAAATAGGACTACATCAAAATCAAAAGCTTCTTTCACAAAAAAAGAAACAATTAAAATGAAAAAACGACCTACAAAAGGGGAATACAACTTTCACAAACCATATATCAGATAAGGGATTATTATCCAAAGTATGTGAAAAACTCAACTCGCTAACAAAAAAACCAAACCATCTGATTAAAAAATGGGCAGAAGAAATAAGTAGACATTTCTCCAGAGAGGACATCAAAATGGCCAATAGACATAGGAAAAGATGTTCAATATCACTAATCATCAGGGAAATGCAAACCAAAAACACAATGAGAGGAGCCATCCCCATGGCATAGTGGTTAAGTTTGTGCACTCCACTTTAGTGGCCCAGGGTTCGCTGGTTTGGATCGGGCATGGACCTACACACTGCTCATCAAGCCATGCTGTGGCAGTGTCCCACATATAAAAAATAAAGGAATATTGGCACAGATCTTAGCTCAGGGCCAATCTTCCTCACAAAACACACACACACACACACACACAATGAGATATCACCTCACGCCTGTTACAATGACTGTCATCAAGAAGACAACAGGTGCTAGCAAGGTTGTAGTGAAAAGGGAACACTTATACATTGTTGGTGGGAATGTAAATTGGTCCACCCCCTATGGAAAACAACATGGAGATTCCTCAAAAAATTAAAAATAGATCTACCATACTCTCCATCAATTCCACTTCTGAGTACATACCCAAAGTAAGTGAAAACAGGATTTTGATAAAATATATGCACCCCCATGTTTATCGCAGCATTATTAACAATAGCCAAGATATGGAAACAACCCAAATTCCCATCAATGGATGAATGGATAAAAAAGATGTGATACATATACACAATGGAATATTTTCAGCCATGAGAAAGGAAGATATTCTCCCATTTGCTACAATGTGGTTGGCCCTTGAACACACTATGCTAAGTGAGGTAAGTCAGACAGAGAAAGACAAGTACTGTACGATACCACTTATATGTGAAATCTTAAACAGTTAAACATATAAAAAATAGAGAGTAAAATGATGGTTACCAGGGAAGGGGGGGACGGGTAAGAGTCATAGTGTTTAAGGGTACAAACTTGTAATAAGCAGTAAATAAGCCATGGAGATCTAATGCAGAGTATAATGAATATAGACAATAATATTGTACTATAATTATGTAATGTGATAAATATGGCTACAACGGCAATCATGTTACAATATATAAACGTATCAAAGTAACAAGTTGTACACCTTAAATTTACACAATATTACATGTCAAATGTATTCAATTAAAAAAAATTAAATTCAAGTCAGTATATAATTTGCAAACCACTTTCCTTTTCTTCCTGTAACGTCCTTGGGAGGTAGACAGCTGAGAGCTGCTGCATATTTGCTCACGTTTGACATATGTAAAAGAGAATTCCTTGTCCTTTCACCCAGGCACTCCCCCACCCTTCCTCATTCCAACAACCAATTATTTATGCTAAATCTTAAGAATCATCTTAATTTTTCTCTTTCCTTCATACCTGCATTCAATAAATTAGCAAATCCTGTCAGCACTATCTCCAACATATATTCTTAAACTGACCCCTTCTTGGCACCCCAAGATCTTAGTCTGAGCCATCATCATCTTTTGCATCTTGTTGGTTTCCTTGCTGCCTACTCTCCATTCTCCAGTTAGCAATCAGAGTAATATTCTCAAAACCTAAATCAGATAATATCACTACTGTACGTAAAATCCTAAAATGTCCATTATACCAAGAAATATTCCAAACTCTTCACCACGCCCTAAAGTTCCTAATAATCCAGCCAATCATCACCTACAACACTTCCACCCCCTAACCTCACCTGCCTTTGGCCAGATTGGCCTTTTTTGTGTTCGTCAAACCCACACTTAATCCCACTCTGGGCCCGGGCAGTGCTATTTCCTCTACCTCAAAAATTCTGCCCTTGGGTCTTCACACATTGTCTCCCTTTTATCATTTATATCTCAGGTCAAATATCACCCCCTCAGAGTATCTGTTCTCTTTTTTAATTAATTTTTTATTGAGGTAACAATGGTTTATAACGTTATGCAAATTTCAGGTGTACATCATTATATTTCAACTTCTGTGTAGACTACATTATTCGCCACCAAAAGTCTAG